>NW_026874247.1:0-15677 GCF_032173495.1 Musca vetustissima
CAATGATTACACAAAATTTATTTATTGTCGGAAAAAAATCTTTTACACGACTGTTGCTGAGTTTATCCCTGGCAGAGTTGGTCGTTCCGAAGCGTAGATCCGATTGACCTTGGAACATAGTTTTTAGTTAAACTATTGCAATACTGTTAGAAGAAGAAAACATGTTAAAATAATATTTGATTTAGTAAAGCTGTAGTAAAACTTACCAAACTATACTGCATTGTTCCGTAACAGGTAATAAGTGTTCTGGCATAGATAACATTATACCTATAAAACGGCATGTACATTATAATTTTGTTCCGGGTAAACTCCTCTATGATGATAAATTCGACATTTATGCAATGTAATGTGAATTTTAGATTTACTATGTGTATTAAATGTAGTACATTGATCTGTAAATAAAGAATAAAAATACATATATTTGTATATGATTATATATATTTATATTGTATTGCCAATTTTTTAACATAGCTGAAGACGAGAATAACCCTTTTATCAATCAGGATTTATTAAATTACATATATGAGAAAAATATAATAGTTTTAGATTTATTGATCATTACAAACTTTTCATGATATTTATTTACGTAGATGCTGTTTCTACTTTAATGCAAAAAATGTTTAAAAACAGGGCGAGGTGAGAAATTATATTGAGGATTAAGCGATTTAGACGCAAATTAAAATGCATGTTTCATATAATACAGTTTTAGTTTAAGATTACTACCTATTTATAGAACCCCAAGATTTGTTGTTATAATCCGCATGGTGTGTTCTTATACACAAGTTGTGATTATTTTTATTATATATTTACATTTTTCGGCGAAATTTAGTAAAGTAGTAGAAAAACTTCAACATTTATATTTTATACAATTTCTTGTATAAAATTAAAAAAATAAATGTGTCGCATTATTTCTTTGAAGTAAAAAATAAATAACTATCCCCAAATATCTTGTTTTGTTGTTGCTGTTATTTACATAACGCTACACAGACCTGTGTGATTTTCACATCATTTACAGTGGTAGTAATTGGTCAATATAATAAAAAAGGATAATTTTACAAGTTTTTTCTTAAGACCAAAATGAAAACCTCTATAACCACCAAGCAAATTGATCTCGAATGGATAACAGAAATCATTGATTTAGTACGATAACATTGATTTAGTACGATTAGTATAGGTATATACTTACGGAATTTGTGAATTTATGTTGTTAATTGACATTTGATTTTGGCATAATCTTCGATCAGATATCGGTAGCAAATATTTAACTGAAAAAGAAATTATACACATAGTTATTGAAATATGTCCAAACATATTATTGAATCAAGGAACTTACTTAATCAGTCTTTACTCTTTTGTTACTGTTGATAGCTATGTTAAGCTTTCGTTTTTTGGAATTAGATATTCGATTTTGAGTATAATCCAGTGTTAAATGTCTGGAAAGCCACATCGAATTTTTCAAAATTAAGAGCCGCAAGAGGTACTGCAAGTGGTGTTTTCTGTGTTCCCCGCAGTTTCCATTTTGGAAGAACCAGGGGAATGTGATATTGATTTTATTCGTAATAGCCTCGTATATTATTTCTTTCAAATTGGGTATGTATGAAAAATTTTCAAATATATTTTTATACCAAAAAATAACGAATTGATATACCAGAAATGTTGTATCATCTGGATTTTTTAGAAATAAATTATGATCGTTATAATTTTTCATTTTAATAAACATTTCCGAAATATCATTTTCAGCCGCTGATTTTGTCATGCTATTTATGCATGATGTGCATTTCGCCTTTTTTATTACACTCTTCAATATTGTGTAACCCAGCACATATCTTTCTGCCTGCATTTCAATATCATTGGTTTGAACCGTGTTGAGGTCTTTCAGGAATTGTTCAACAACATTTCTTTGTGCATTTTTATTAATACTTGTAGCTTTGAATGTAGTTGCTTTTTCGCATAATATATATTGAGCATTGTCGTCCTCGCAATTTTTCAATGAGCTACCCCGAGCAGTAGCTAGAAATTTTTGTGAGGAGTATCTCGCAATATAGAGCCTCAACTCACGAACGGATGGGTGGCTGTTGTTTCCCTGGGCACGAAATCTTGAGAACGCGTTCTCCAAAGCATCCTGGCTGAGCTTTCCCGTTAAAACATAACTCACATCATCACAGCTATCGAACACCTCTTCAGAAAGCAGTACCATTCCGCGGATAGTTTGTGCAAGCCCATTGACACATTTCACCATGTTGGTTGTCTCAATTTTTTGGACATATTCCAAAGCATTTTTGAGCCTTTCTGTTTTAGCATTGCATCCCTTGTGAATCGGCTTATTATTTGGGTTCGATGTGTGCAAATTTTTCACATTAAGCTCGTCGAATATGTCATTAATTTTTTTAAGGAACTCGCTCGTGGGCTTTGCACTATCATTGAGTTTGCCATTTGATATGAGGGTATCAATAGCTGCGGCCACAGTGCGGCTGAAAACTTGAATTGCCCTGGCCACGTTCATTTTGTCCCAATTTGACAAATATACATGTCTTTCGGTTAATTTTGGGCACAATTTGACATTTAAGTTTTTCTTGTCATGCTCATAGACCGCTACTATTGGTTCCTTATTAATGCTGTATCCATCCACTTTGAAACCTTTCGAGAATAAATTGTTTCTTAGGGACTTAAAAAGGTGAGGAAAGTCCCAAAGAAATACAATTTTCGCGCCTTTGTAGATGAAGTAATGGTCGCTCTCCGTACAGATCTCTCTGTGCAGTCTCAAATTGGATGAGCCTTGGTCACAAACTATGCCCCTCACTATGAGACCAATATCAGTAGCAGCATCAATGTTTTCGAGCAATAGGCTTTTTAGTTGATCCGCATGTACCGCATTTGAAGAGGCATAAAAGCTCATTATGTACTTCCAGTTGCTGCAGCACCCTTTCACCATGAATACTAAGGCTTTTGAGGCAATAGCTCCATTCCTGCAGCCACCTCCAAAATCTTGGTACCCATCCACAACGTCGTCCGCTTTATTGAACTCCAATTCCTTTCGTACTTCCATTTCGTCGAATGCTATAATTACTTGACGCTCACGTAGGGAAAATGTTGAAACAATTCTTCTTAAGTTTTCCATAAGGTGTGGATCAACACCCATCTCTACCCTTTTTATGGGACGCCAATTTAATAAACTTTCGGGATGTGGAAGGTTAAAATTCAGCTCATTTCTCATAAAATTGTAACTCTTCCTGGAAGTTAGGTATAGCGACTGGGCAATATTTTTTTCATTTATATTGTACTGCATTACGGGGTTACATATCATTTTAGAGAAATGAGCTGATGCTTTACCTTCCACATCCTTTAGGTATATTGAATTGCTGTGGATTGATTTAAGGGCCGTGGTCATCTCATTTATGTTTTGTTGGAGCACCTCCTCTGCATTTTCGTGTTTTTTTATTATGGATTCGCGAATGGTTTTTTCAACTTCTATCATGTTTTTTAGCCTCTCTATTTCTATTACCAATTTCTTGTTATTTTCCAATAACTCATTGTTCATTGAAATCAAGCTCTTCTCCGATTTATGACAGGTGCAAGTGCATACACCGTCTTGTTGAGAATCCATAATTTTATAATTAATTGCATAGCTTTTCCTCTCATAGCATTTACTTGGTTTCAAGACCTGTAAATAATTTTGCTGAGATGGAAGCAGTTCATTTGCCGATGCCAATTGGGAAATTTTGTTCTGGGAATCCAATAACAAAGTCGGCGACTCCAGTTTCAATGTTATTAGATCGTTTCCTTCTTCGAGAACAGTGCTTACTTGGCAATCATCATTATTGATATTCCCTTCCTCTGGACATATTCTCAAATATTGGCTTAAATTATGATATTGGTCCTGAGTTGGTACTTCTGAAAAATTAAACATTCAAATATGCGGCATTAGTTTATGAATTTAATTTGAACTGCAAAACTGATTATTGAACACACATATCAATATTTACTTATTTTGAATAAAAGAGACCGTTAATTAATTTTAATAGACGGTTATTTTGTGATAGCAACACTAAATACTAATCAAGGTTTATGCATTTAATAGAAACATATTAAATGCATAAACCTTAATTAGCAAAGACAACGGTATAATATATATTCATATTTCACGTAAATGCAAATCTAGTAATATTGCATGCAATGAACCAAGATGCGAGATTTCCAGAATGACATTAATATCGATTAACATTACGTAAATTTATTTACTTCATTACTTATTTGTTTAAAAACGAACATTTGTAAATGCATTAACATTGCTTACTCAAAAATGTTTTGATTTATGTCTTCGATATTATCTGGTTGGTTGTTGCCAAACGTAAATTCAAAATGAACAGAATGCTTTTAGCAAATGAGTCCGCCCTAAAATATGCTAAACAAATCATAGATAGCTAAAAATACTCCATTAGTTCAGAACGTTTTAATGTCTTGCTTAAAAAAAAAAAACATGTGTATAAAAATCCTCATTAAATATATGTATGTTAGAAAAAATAACATTTATCTCGGTTTTTAAATACCACTCTAAATAATAAAGAATGACTGAAGAGAATCGCTAACATTGAATTAGAACACTTTTAAATAATAAACTACATTCAGTTGTGTACGTATGAATCTGAGTCAATAAATACAAATATCAAAGGAATTCCATCACAACATAGTCAAATACCTTGAAAATTCATTTATGTCTGTTCCACAACCTACAAGAATATACAATTCTTTAATACCAATGTTTCATTTATGATATCGAAAAAATAATCAAAATTAGTATATTCTTGCAGTACGGGAGCAGACCAAAATATTGTTATTCAACTCTGTGTAACAAATTCTAACAAATTCACTGGTTTATTTTGGTCAGCATATCAATGGAAAAAATTCCAGCACTGCAATAATCTACTAATTTTTACTTTTTTCGATATAATAAAGGAACATTTTTTATTATATCGTAGTAATATTTTGTAAATTTTCGGATTCCGGAACAGACATTTAGTACATCGATACATTAACACAAGCACACTAACCTGGGACAGCGCCTACTTTTAATCTCATTTTTCCACAATATTCAGACAAAAAATGATTGTCACAAATTCGAAGGTTTTTATTGATTTTTGTGGCATCAATTTTCAATATTTCGCACCATTTTTTTAATTGTTTCACACGATACTCATGGTTATCGGTTGGAAACACATATAAATGTTTAAAACACTTGCACATAAAAACACAATTTCTTGGCATTTTTACTAATTCTTTTTTTAATACACTTGAAAATAATTTCGATGTTAACACTTTAACGGACAAACACGAATGAATTTAAGTTGAAAAGTTTGATTTAAGCTAAGGTGTCCGTTGCGTTTCTCATCGCCATCTTCCTTTTCGTGATAATTTCAGTTAGGGATGTCGATAATACAAAATCAAATTTGGCAATATGGGATGTTACAAAATAAAAAGGAAAATGGAAGATCTAATTATATTATATTACCACATTGAAATTACATAAATATAAGTTTGTCTTCTAATTATAATTTCATTTATTTTCCGATATAAATATAATTAATTTTAGATGTTTATAAATATTTTCATCACAATTCAAGCTTGATCTAAGTTAAGAGAGGTTATGTTTTTCTAAATTTTATGTTTTAGATTAACACCTTGGTGTATTGCAATATCTTGCGATTATGAATACAATAGTCCTACTTTATTAACAATAAGTACAATAAACATAAGCAGGATCTATATCATAATTGAAAGCTCATGATTCATATAATGTACATGAAATATCCCATTAATTGCTTTAAAATCTACCATTCATTGGTTGTCATAATTTTAAATTTGTCTTCCCTACCAAAATTGGTAGAAGATGAGCACATAAAACAACAAACAATTACTCTAATCAATGAGACTAAAACGAACATAATAACACCTACTCTCTCCTTGCAAATAATTGGACAACCGCCACCCTCTCCCTTGTCTATGAAAATAATTTGACAATTTCGCCTCATCTCCCAATATTCTCAGAAGTCAGAAGAACTGTACAGTATTTTGCAAAATTATTTTTACGCTTTACATATTGTTTTTTAAAACGCCAAAATATGGCTATAATAAAAACCAATTTGCGACTGTTTGTATAAATATTTATTGATTTCTAACCAAAATTTTGTTTTAAAGCAATACCTATAGTTGAAAATTTTAATAATATGTTCAATTAATGAACAACATTAATTGCTCATTTATGAAATTTGAATGTTATGAACAAAATAATTCTGTATAGATTATTTATTGGCTTTATTAAAGACTACCTTCATATTAAATTCACGTTCTTTGCCAAAATCATTAGGCGGAATACTGTATTTCTCTCAATAAATCTCTAGAAAGAGTTCTTATCCTCTGCAACGTTTTTTTTTTTTATTTTTTGCAGAAACATTGAAAAGCCAAAAGAGAACGACCGTTATTATAAATTAAATATCAACCGGATGAGAGCGTCATTTTCTTATTTCCTTTTTGAACTACCATTCATTCTCATACACAAAGAAATAACTTCGCATCATCAGTATGAAAGAGACAACTACACTGACAACTATACCTTGCATATGAACAACAACAATATTCAGAAGCAAATATGTCCGTTACCAGGCAAATTTTTAAAATGCTTCATTCAATGAGAGCCAAATTGAGTACTCTCCCAAAAATTTCACCTCCCCACTCCCACTTTTGATATCGCACATGCAAATGCAAAACAACAGTAGTTTTAGCAAAAACGTAAGAGAAGCAAAAATGTCCGTTACCAGGCAAATTTTTAAAATGCTTATTCAATGAGAGCCTAGTTGAATACTCTCCGAAAACTACACCTCCCCACTCCCACTTTCAATATTAATAAGGCGATCTCAGTCAATCACCAGCAAAACAACTTGTCGTAAACTGTACCAATTTCAAATAGAAAAAATAATTAAGAGGAATTGTAAACAACAAACTTCATTTCAAAGCAAAAAACATTAGTATACAAAAAGGAATTGGTGACAACTGTACCAAATTTATGAATTTTAATCATGATGATCGTCCACTGGTTAGTAAACGTATACATATAACAAATTATGATAGCAAAAGCACCAATGGAATTGGTAAAACGGTTTTTCAATTTTGGTTGTGTTAGAAAAAGGGAAAATGGTATACTTTTATATAAGACACAAGTTTTAGACATGTATTTACAAAACATTGGAGTAACATTACGCTATCTACAATTACAATTCATTCAACAATTTAATATGTCATAGAAATAAATTTACAAATTGATATTTTAATCAATTATATAGGAAACAAATTTCGTATTTTAGAAAAATTTGACGATTATATTTGAAACATGATGTTTTCCTCATGTTAACTTTAAACATTTTTGTGGTTCCTATAGTGACTTCGAATTTATAATATTACTCTGTCAATCAGTATTATACAAACCATTTCGTTACCATTTTTAAGCTTTAGCTCTTTATGAAGAAAACATGTCTATTTTCGCTCGTGTAGTTTTATTACATTTTCACAAATGTATATGACAATATGTAGCCTATTCATATTAATTGTTCATAATCAGATTTCAATATACATATATGAACATAAATATATGATATTCCGACAGGATTATTTCCCTTTATTTAGGACGAGCATGAACGTCTACCACTGTAAATTCTCGATCCTGTCTGAATTTCTCGGTATTTAAATACTCTAGCATTAAAAAGGCAATCTTAAATCATACTAGAATACACCCTTCACAACGTCTATTATATGTCTAATAAAACTTAAGATCAAATTAAATTTTAACCAAGTCTCTTTTCTGGATATATGTTATTTCTGATCATCATTGAAACAGTCGTACTTATTCGTTAGCAACCGTGTAAAATTTCATAATGATTATTTATAAAGTTTAGTGAAGATAGTAAATACAATAACTGAGATTTTGTATTTTGATATACCAATAATTGCTTAACTCTTAGAACCACACAACCCTATATAATACACACACAAACATTATTTAAATATCAATTTTCGAAAAAGTCATATATTTTAATAAAATTATCTACTAATCATATACATGTAACATAGTTATTCAATAATATTTATTTAATTATTAATTATATCATATATTATCATTTTAATTATATCAAATTTGTATAGATATTATGATGGTGAATTGAAATCCAACATTGGAGCAGGTACCATATACCGCACAGAATGAATCCACTCATTACTTTGATCCGAAGTCGCAATTATTAAGACTGTTCTGTTCCGAAAACATTTAATATAGGGCATTGTTCTAGCCGCATATAAACCTCCAAATCCGTAAAGAAAAGAAAACTCCAAAGTCGGACGGGGCCGACTATATGATACCCTTCACCACTTTAGGTACATACAATCTAACGCAATGAACTGAAATTATTGATATTTGAACTAAATTAAAGCAACACATACACATACAATCTGAAATCTATGAAAAATTTAATGCCAAGCATCGAGTAAAATATGCATATGATCTTTATATATATAAATGGACGTATTTGAGCAACCGTGGAATCCACCATTTGGTATGCTGCAACACTATGTGCTATACAAAATTTATCTCGACACAAAATCCATCATTTTGATGCAGTCACATGAAAATATGTATGGAAGCTATATTTAAACTTGAAACGTCTTCAATCCAATACGCTATGCAATATTCCATGCAAAGAAAACAAATATAGGCTCCTTCATTTGCACAATTGCCAAATGAACCGATATGAAACTTAACCAAATCATTCTAGACTAAATTCAATAAACACTGCAAAATTTCGTGAATATAGAACAAACATAGACTCCTCGTACGCCATTTACATAAAATCGGACGAAAATATATATGAGAGCTATATCTAAATCTGGACCGATTTCAATCAAACTTGGCATACATCAATCTAGACCTGAAATACTCTGTGCAAAATTTTGTCTCAATCGCACCAATATTGGGAGTTTGGTGCACCATTTACCTAAAATCGGACGAAACTATATATGGGAGCTATATCTAAATCTGAACCGATTTTCATCAATTTCAATAGGGTTCGTCCTTGGGCCAAATAAGTGACATGTACCAAATTTTATCCAAATCGGATCATAAATGGGACCTGTACTTTGTTAACAAAAATACTTGGACGGACAGACGGACATGCATAAGTCGACTCAGAAAGTGATTCTATGCATATTCTCAAAAGGAACCATGAGTCTATCTCGATTCCTTTTGCCTGTTACAAACATATGCATAATACCCTATACCAGTGTGGTGAAGGGCATAAAAAAAATTGCGTTGAGCTTCGCACACATACGGCCTTTTCATCATTGTAGAGGCCACCAAAACCACATAAAAACAGTCATAAAGTATCATAAGGGCCTGAGTGCAATTGCTTAGGAGGGATGTAACTTCTCCCACCCAAGCCCCCTAATCCCACGTTGCAATGCCGCCAGTACATTTTCATAGTAAAAAATAAAAACTGGAAGGGCATTGGGTTTTATCAAGCTTCCAAGGGTGGAAGCGACTGCTCATCCTTCGGCAACCTGAAAATAAAGAGAAAAATAGATTAGTTATGAGTAATATACAATAAAAATAAATAAATTATTGCAGCCGGCAGCAATTGGCAAAACAAAAGTAAAGCATATTACAAAACAGCTGATCGTATTAGGGACTTAGAATTCGAAATGTAGCTGGAGGCATCACCTGAATTTGTTGGACGTATAACGCATGGAGGTATACGCTGCGTAAACGGCTACGGTATTTTTAACTTTTTTAATTTTCAACACGCCAGTAAATATTATTTTAAAGAAATAATAAGGAAGAATTGCATTTGTGACTTAAGCTTCCAGACAATATTAAAATAAAATTTCGAATTAATGAATGAAAATCATGATTGTATTCATTCTTCATGATATGATTTTTCAATTTTTTATGTTTAGTCTATTCAAAATTTCACGTAATCACACTAAAAACGGTTTGATGTAGAAACTATGTCTATAATACATATGTCTATACATCAATCGTGATTTTTTAACAATAGTTAACAAAGCAGTATTGTTTGCAGAACATCAACGAGTTAATTGAAAATACTTATTTTGGATTAATGTTAACATATTCCACACTCAATGTTACACTTATTTTTTATTCCTTACATTTACGCAAATAAGAATTTTATTAATTCAATGTTTATATTGCAACCATGAAATAGACTAGTTTATATGCAATACTAATGCCCTCTATATTTGACAACGTAAACAATTTTCAAACTCTAACATATTGAAACGCTTTCACTCAATTTTTGCATTATAGGAAATGCAATATAAAATGGACAACTACGCCATCTAAAATAAAATCGAAATTCGAATATAAGAGATGAGAGTACTTTGGTGTCTATAGTTTCATTAGTCTATGATAATACCAAATGCATGAAGAGAGGGCAGTGGGAGCGATACAGTTATTCATAATGGCAATTCAAGTGAGAAATGGAAATTATCTCTCGTATTATTTTTACAGTCGAACATGGTTATGACACATTTCTTGTTTGTTCATGATGCTATTGGAGCTCGTTATGATTTGTTTTGGATCAATAATTTTAATGCACTTGTCGCGTACATCAAGTAATCAGTTTTTAATAAAACAACTTTAGGATCAATAAAAAGTGTCAGTCGGTATTGCCGACAGATGTACAGTAGCGTGCAAATTAATAGCAGTTCAGTACTGATTCTTAATATATGCGCTATATTTTTCAAAATAATGTTAACAGTTGATTTCTTTCTACATTTTTTAAATCGCTATTTTGTTGCATACTTTATGCTATTGCTATTTAAAGTATGAAAAAATTTGAAGATGATCTCTAACGCTATAAAATGGTCTCCCAAACCAGAAACGCGTGGGCGAAAAAGAAAAATCTCTCAATTTGATGAAAAAATAATCTTAAGAAAAGTCCGAGATGAGCCCAAATCATCTGCTACGGAATTGAAACAAAAATTTAACCTTGAGTTCATGCATGTACAATCAGGAGACTCTTGCTGCATCACAATTTGTATGCTAGACCTCCCAGAAAAGAACCTCTACTTAAAAAAATACATACCTTCAAAAAATTTGCAAAAAAGCACCTAGATTAGCCTCTGTTTAAGTGGCGTAACATTTTATGGTCTGACGAGACCAAAGTGGTTTATAATTTAATTAAAAGAGAGCAAAGCAACTAATAAATAATTGAAAAATAAATTTAAATTATTTTGTTTATAAATCAAGAACACCGGAATTGTTCAATATAATAACTGCTATTATAATTCACGCTACTGTATATTCCCAGCCTATGGCGGAGGTCTACGGAATTACTACACAATGGTCTCATTATTCGCTTTATATAAGGTATATGTTATTATCCATTAGTTGACCATGTGTGGAGAGGTACCAGAAGAGGTTGTTCTATAGAAGTATGTTTCATTGTTTGTGGGGGAGTAGACCGATGGGTCCCATCTTCGGACTCCAACGTAGCAATATTAAGATGTATACAAATTGGACGATCCATGCGTTTGATATTGAACTAAGCAATTATTATGATGTTGATCCTTTGTGGGGGAGGTATAAGAAGGAGTGGACCGATGGGTTCCATATTCGGACATGATCTATATTTGGAGAAAGTATTACGATACATATTTGTAAAGTTTGGGTCAAATCGGATATTGTATTCGCTTGGTATTGAATTAACAAATTTTAGAAATGTTGACACTTTGTCAGCAAGGTACCCGAAGCAGTGGACAAATGGGTCCCATCTTCGGAGATGATTTTGAATTTGTAAAAATACGACGGACATTCTATTCGTTTATAGGATTTATAAAAACTGAAATTTTCACTTTGTGGGGGAGGAGTTATTTAGTTGATCTGAGATTGGTAATGTACAAAGTTTGGATGAGATCTTAATATTGGCTTTATACATATTGAAAATATTGACCCTTTGTGGGGGAGTTACTAGAAACAATGGACCGGTAAGTCTTATTTCAATTCGTTCAAATGAGCCATTGCATATTTAAAAAAATCGTTAAAAAATTATTTTCCCATAATATAACGCCGTCCAAAAATCCCACTACTTTGAATTCTTGCATCCGATAAAAACAGTGGCAACACAAATCGAACGCCATCATCATGTTATCGATATCAAAGAAACAGCTGTTTCCCTAGTAGACAACCACCAACACAAACAGTTACTGCACAGGTGGCAACAACACAATCAATCACTATCATTCATAGACGATACAAAAACAAAACATCTGTGAATTTTTTTAGCTCTGTAGGGGTGTTGGGCAGTGTTTGCATTGTTTTTTGTGTCTATAGTTGGTTTTGTTCGTCGAATTTTGTAGTTATAATAAGCAAAGATTATTTCGTTTAGATATAAGAAAAAAAGTGTCTGTGTGTACAATTGCGATGCGATAAAAATAAACAAGGAGTGGTGTAAATAAAGAAAACGTGGATTTAAATAAATTTGCCTTCAAAAAAGTGTTATTTTTTGTGTAACAAAGGAGGCATAACAAGTCCTACCGAGTTTTTTGGTTGTTGGTGGAAACAAAAGCTGCTGGACGGACAATATGGTGTCCCTCGAATTGAGTGTATTGACCTTAAACGTGTGGTAAGTGGGAAGAATATTAATTAAACACAATAACAACATCAACAAACAAAACTATGTTTGCAAATCATAGTATTTTTTATTGTGTTTGGATAGTAAAACCTAATAGGGAAACTGTGATATTTTTTTTTATTTTGAACTGTATATTATTGAAGGTCAATTAAGTTGATTTTTGTTGTTGCTGTTCCTGTTTCTACTTTTTAGGGGTATACCTTTTGTCTCCGCCGATCGTGCTGAACGTATGCAACATATTGGCAAAGAATTGAGCAGCGGCAAATATGATATTGTATCACTGCAGGAGGTATGGACGGAAAAGGATAGCATGCTCTTACAGGAATTAACAAAAGCAATATTGCCTTATGCTCATTATTTTTATAGGTAATTTATGAGATTTTACTTATGTGTTTTAAAATAATGTTAATTGTTTAATTCTATTATTAGTGGTGTTATTGGTGCTGGTCTATTGGTCTTATCAAAATATCCCATAGTTAGTACACTTTTCCATTCATGGACCGTGAATGGTTATTGCCATCGCATTCAACATGCCGATTGGTTTGGCGGCAAGGGTGTTGGCATGTGCAGAATACGTGTCGGCGATCGTTATGTACATTTGTATAATGCTCATGTAAGTATATAATTTGTATGATTTATTAATTAGAAACAAAAAAAAATCTCTTTGCGTTGTTGTGTTGTACAGTGGAACTTTTCTTTGATGGGATAAGAAATTGAAAATTATATATTGTAAGAAATCATCAGTCGATGGCACAAAGATACATGCAATCAGTCTATGCCTTTTATAATATACATAGATATTTATGGTTTAGAGTCAATGTCCAGTATTAAAAGAATATAATTTCTTCAAAATGTATGTACTACTGCAATAACTTCCTATGGAATTTTGCAGATAATCACAAAATCTGTGGGGTCCCTTTAAAAGAACGAGGTCCAGATTTTTTTTTTAATAATCCTTCCACTTTTGACCATTAACAATAATGATTCATTCTTACAATGCGCAATCCCCTCCATTTTTGGAAAGGTGCTTCTCAGCGACCCAAAATTTAGTTAATCCCATCAGGTGTTAACATCCGCGACTGAATTCTCTAAATAGACTCAACATTATCAGGAACATATTCCATTTATTTCTTACATTTGTTTCAAAATCTATATAATGTTATGGTTCCTACGGCCCCCTGTTTCATAGAGAGGTAAATTCTACCAAATACAGTCGATTTTATTAATTAAAATTGGTAATTGCTTACATTTTGAATAATTTGAAATTGCAGGGAATTATTTAATTTGTACGATTTTCCATTTGAAATATCAAAACTTTTTTTAATGACCAACAGGTGTTATCGGCATAAATGAGAAGATTCAAGGGGTACCTTAAGGTGTTGTCTTTTTTTACAAATATGAGTATTGAATATGTGAATTTAAATACTGCTTTTGTTCCGCTTATTTAAATAAATAAAATCAATTGTCCTATCAATTTATTCGCAATAATGTATATAATTTATATTCATAATAGCAGCAGAGACATTCAAACAAAATTGCCTTTCTTGTCTGCATACATAATATAATTTAAAAAAATCAATATTTGAATTTATCTCTTCAATTTTTGCTCAACCTTGTCTCTTTCTCTCTGATGTTATTCTCAGCGCAAATATAATGAAATGAAATGGGTTCAAGGAAGTAAAGCGCTGATGCAAATGTGGATTAAAATCAAACTTGATTAAACTAGTCTATAACATTTGTCTCAAACATTACCCAAAATTTGCACAACAATAATATATGCACATAATTCTCAAAAGTCAAAAACAAAAGCGTGTGCGAAGTGTTTATAATTTAATTGAAAACTATAAAATTTGTTGTTGTTGGTAATAGTTGTCGTGTGTGTGTGTTTGTGGATTTCAAACTATAAATAAACACGCATAAAATATTCGCAACTATAATGAAGTCTATGTGTTTTTTAAGATTTTTTTTTGTTGCTGTTAATGTACAGTAACACTTGCAGACATAGCACTTCAAGCATTGATAAGAATTATAAATGTAAACATATATATTTTAAAAACTGTTGCTAACCTTTAGTCGTTGTCGTCGTCGTTGTATGTGTATGTTGTATTGAAAAGGGGAAAAAATACTCCACATACTCCAGCTGGCACGTTTTCGCAACATAGATTACAAATATCATGATTTTTGCCAATTTTTTTTAATCAATGTTTCCTGTTTTTGTTTCATATTAAATTTGAATTTTCTATATAGCATTCACAGATAAGATTATTGGTAGATGGTGGGACTTAGATAAATTTGAAGAAAGTTTTTTTTTTAAATGGAAGAAAATGATTATATTTGTATACCGTTCACTATAAGAAGGAAAGAAGGAATGGAATATAATTTTTTTTTTCAAATTGTAGGACCTCGAAGTATTAGGTTGGGTAAAAAGAAATCCATTATGAAAATGTCTATAAAATCGGAGAAATTATGGAAGTTGACCGGCATGTTAGCAATCGTAACATCGCCCGGGAGCTAAAAATCGACCATAAAACTGTTTTAAAACATTTACACAAAGCTGGATTCAAAAAGAAGCTCGATGTTTGGGTGCCACACCAATTAACAGAAAAAATAGGATGGATCGAATTGTGATCTGCGAAGGAATGGAATGAGATGGTCCCATTTCTAAAACGGATGCTGACTGGAAATGAGAAATGGGTCACATAAGATAACCCTGTGCGTAAACGATCGTGGTCAAAGAGCGGTGAAGCACCTCAAACGGTGACCAAACCAGGACTAACGGTCAGGAAGATTCTGCTTTGCATTTGGTGGGACTGGAAGGGGATTATTTATTATGAGTTGTTTCCCTCTGGCCAAACGCTAAATTCTGATCTCTGCTGTCAACAACTGGACCGTTTGAAGATAGCAATTGACCAGAAACGGCCAGAATTGGCCAACAGGAGGTCACTATAGCAATATACTTTCGTTGAAGTACCTGCTCGATTAATT
>NW_026874248.1:0-15879 GCF_032173495.1 Musca vetustissima
CATTGTCTTTGGTATCAGTTGGAAGACGTCAAAAAAATCCGCTGGGCTACTTCTCAAATACCCTTCCCACGATATTGAAAACTTGGGTAGATGTAGGAGAGAGTATATTTTATGTAAATATATTAGGTTTTGTTTGGATGTACCGTTATTCTTATTTATTAAGTTTTATATTAAAAAAGTGACGACTACTACATGCTACATGCCGGAAATAGGTGCGGTTACCCTATAACAAATTTAAAAATCCAATTACTTTTTCTAACCCTACACATTAGTAGAAGATTAACGCCCCAAATACTAAATGTTAATGTGAAACTAGAACCAAGCTTCAAAATTCATTTTATTTTACACCAATAAGGTCATTTTTGCCAAAGATGCACTCACAGGAACACTCACCTCAAAAATTAGAACATCTCCCTACTAATTGTACTACCTACCACTCTCATCTTTAAATGTCAGTATCATCAAATCACAACAATAATAAAATTAGGACTTCTCTTATCTAGAGATCTATTGGCAACACTATTCTACCAACAAGTGTCAATTTCTCATCAACCTTGTCTTTCTTCCTTTAACATTTACATTCGTCTCCGAAACAACAAGTTGAACGGTTCGCGCAGTTAACAAAAAAAGTTAATTTGTGGTGAAATTTAATTAAAACTAAAATAATTTGGACAATTGTTAACAATAAAAACAAAATAAAAATGTAAAGTAAAACAATTAGCAATTGAAGTAAACTTTTAAATTAAAAAGAAAACATAAATTTCATCAAACAAAATGCGTACGTTCGTTTTCCAATTATTTCCGTGTGTTTCTTTTTTTCGTTTCGTGCTTGAGAGTGTCAACGGCTTGCAGTTTTTTATGGGAGAGCAAAGGTCTCGGAGACAACCAAAGTTAAAGAGTCCAATTGGACAATACAAAAAAAAAGCAATTGCAATTGGGAGTTTAACCAAACAAATGGAACTTCGTTGCCTAATAATCGTGTCTATCGGTCGGTTTGTCGGTATTTCGGTCGTGTTTGTGTGATTATGACGTGTAAGTGAAAGAACATTGCTTTGTTGAACTGGGATTTTGTGAGAAACGCAATTAATTTCTCATTCAAATGTCGATCTTCCTTTAACATTTGCGCATACGTCTCCCAAGCGAGTTTATTTGGTGTGAAAGTGAAACAGAAAATTAATTATTTTGGAAGTGTTTAAAGAAAGAGTAAAAAAACAATATCAAACAATTGACAATTAAATTAAAACTTTAAAACTAAAAGGAAAAACTTCAATTTCTTCAAAAACAATTTTTTACATGTTTTCCAAATATTTCGGTGTGTTTCTTCGTGTCGTACGTGAGAGAGGGATTGGCTTGCAGTTTTTTATATGGGAGAGCAAAGGTCTCGGAGTTAATCAAAGTTAAAGAGTTCAATTGGACAATGCAAAAACAAAACATTGGCAGTTGAAAAAACAAATAGAACTTCGTCACCCATTAATCGTGTCTATCGGTTATATGATTGTGTGTATGTGTCGTGCATGTATATTGAAAGACCATTTGCTTTGATGAATAGCAGCGACTTGGCGAACAATGAAAAGAAATGAGTGAAACGGATGCATGCATAATTGTGTTAGAAAACAATGTTGACAATTCATTACAAAATAAAAAGCGCTATATTATATGTAGACAACACTTTGGAAATAACAATTAATTCGTGTTCGTAATAAATATTAAGTTTTATGGTTTCGTTGCGAGTGATTTGTTCGGTATGGTATGGTACATTTGTCGTTCGTTTGTGCGGGTGTGGAATTACGATGTAATTATGAAGACTTTTGAAAAAACTAATTTATCAAATAACTTTCAAATACAATTTACGTTTGCTGTGAATGCATCAATCAACTGAGGAGAAATGAAGATGAACTTCAAGGTTATATTTAGAGGTATGTAAGTGTGATTTTCGATTTTTTCTCAAGTGTTTGAAATCAGATGACTTTTTAGGCGCAGCCCACTAATCGGCGCTTGATAATTGTTCAATAATTGTAAATTTATTTTTTAAATAATTTTTGATTTTTAAAAATAAACATTTCTTTATAATAAGCTGTTTTTGCAATAATTGAACATCTACAATAAAATATTGTTTCTAATAATCGTTATAATTTAAACAAAACTATATATTTTCCAAAAAGCATTGATTTTTCCATTAAATGTTTTTCAATAATACTTAATGAACCAAAATTATTGTTTTTTTCAATAATGAATTTATTTAAAAAACTACGAATGATTTTTTAATACGATTGTGGATTTTACAAAAATATAGGGTAAACGCACCTAATTTCGGCATGTACCAATAGTCGGCATCTGTTTTATATAACTTCAAATAACTAAAAAATCATATGAATAAAAATAAAAAAATACCTTCAAAATTCTTCAATAACA
This sequence comes from Musca vetustissima, assembly GCF_032173495.1. Taxonomy (NCBI): domain Eukaryota; kingdom Metazoa; phylum Arthropoda; class Insecta; order Diptera; family Muscidae; genus Musca; species Musca vetustissima. The sequence continues at coordinate 2,413 of NW_026874248.1, forward strand.
CTGCAACCTATCTCTGTATAAAATTTATTCGAGCTAAGTACATTTATTTAGTCAAAATTTGGCATTTTGTCAATGAGGTTTGTCAACACTAGCGATAATTCATGTTTCTTAAGAAAAAATTAGTGGACATGTCAATTTCAAAAGACTTGTAATTATATTAAAATAATATATTTTTACAAGGATCTTCTTCGTAATTGTAAATAACAAAGAGGAGAACAATTTAGAATTTAAAACTATTAAAAAATATTTGTAATTATGATATATTTATCGATGCCTACCTTAGCAACAAAATTTTTTAAGGTGTTCCAATAGTCGGCATATGGGTGAATAATAAGCAACTTTTCTTGTTTAATCTTAAATTTTTTAACCTCTGAAATGCCTTATTTAGACATGCCGAGAATTGGACAAAAATTAATTTAATCTACTTTAATAGATATTAATTAAACAAATGTGTATTCCATCGGGGAGTAAACAAAATTTCGAAACAGATGAATCTAAATACAATATCGTGGAAAAGATGTACTTGGAATGGTGAAACGTTTAAAAAGCGAAAATTCTTAAAATGCCGACTATTGGTTCACTTACCCTACATACCATTTTTGTAAAATCCTAATCAAATAATTAGAAACATCTAAAATCAAAAATACATATTACAAAAATCTTAAAAAAAACTTTCTTTCATTCGGGAGATACAGTACCTACTTTCTGAAAAATAAATGTCCAATATCAAGTAAAGCAAATGCAATATCGACGAAAAAATCACTTTTAATTATTCTTTAGGTTCTTTTTTACTAGGCTCAACAACAATTTGGAGGATACAATTCGTACATTTCGAATACGAAGCGATTTAAATAATTTATACTGTATACGCTAATTGGTACTGTACACATTTTTGCACTCATCTATATATTGAAATGCTTATAACTTAGCCAAAAATTTGAATTTTTTGTATTTTTCTTCTGATATGTGTCGTCCATAATCAGCTCTTAACATATGTAATCCAAGGAATATATATCTACGAGCTGTATATTAAATATAAGCTCTAAAGCATTTTGTTGCCTGTGGGCAACATTGGGCCATAAAGGGTTAAGGAAAATTTTATTTTTTCAGTTATAACTAAAAAATCGCTGTTTTGTGAGTCTCTCCAAAACACTGAAAATATTTTTTAAACATGAACTTTTCTTTGGGCCACTAAACATATTTTTTTAAAATTTGCTACATAATTATCTGCAAAAATAGAGTTGAAAAATCCACACGTTTGTGGGTCTCTATTTAAAATAGATCTGTAATTTTCCACATCGGTTCACAAGTTGGCATATCCCCTATATAACAGCAACCCCAAATGTTTGCATTTTCGGAGTTTTTGGTACATTTTCAACCCAATTGGATGCAATGTGGTAATTTGGGTTCTCATTGGATAGCAAATTTGCTACCCTTATTAATTACCATAATAATCTACATTTAAGGGTAGCCCCCATATTATGGTACCCCTGAATACTAGGCAATCGGGACAGTTATCCAATTCAATAGCATTTAATTTGATATTTCGGGTAGGCCACATATAATGTAAGAAAGAGGGAGGCACCTTCCAAAACTAATTTTTGTTTTTTATATAAATTTTAAATTATAGACCCAAATGTAACCATTACTGAATGTACATATGACATACTTTAAGTTCGATTTAAATATTTTATTCCTATTTTAATGGACGAAGTAATTATGTTCAAAACTGTCCCCCAGGTTTGGCATTTTTGAACGGCATTGTTTTTTACAGTGAATATGTTCAAATATATTTATATTTTATTCAAACACATCAGACATGCATAGAGTAACTTCGGGTAATGTGGACCACCATTTTCTTTTTTTGATATTGTGGGCGTAACAACGGTAAAAAATGAAAAAAAATTGTTTTCAAAGCATGGTAGATTTGTTGGCTAATTATATTCCAGGTCAAAAATTATATATATTTGTCCATAAAAATGTTATTGCATTATATTTCAAAAAACTCTAAACTGCAAATAAAAATAACTTGGCGGGTAATGTGGACCAGTATGTGTGGATAATGAGGATCAGTAAGTTAAAGGTAGGTTGTGGATTAATTGTGATAAATTTCAATTTATTGCACTCTTGGGTAACAATGAATGCAAAAATATATGGGTCCATGTTTTGGAATAGCCCCCATTTAAGGGTACCGCCCCATTTGCGATATTTAGAAGGTGTTCGACTATTTTACAAAAACGTTCGACTATTGCGCTAAAAATTTTTCAAATCACACTTTTACAATCAGAGCAACATTTACTGCTACTACATTTTCAACATTGCAATTATTTATTAAAAACCAATTATGATGTTTGTTTTCACTAATAAGGAAAATATTTATCAAAGCGGCATTTACATATTTCAAGCATTTTCTTAGATATGGGGGTGGTCCACATTAGACGCATGGTCCACATTACCCGAAGTTACTCTAAATGGTTTAGGTAGGCCGATTGATACAACATTCTGAATGATTAAATAATATTAAATCTTTATCAAGTTTCCTTGAAATCGGTACACATTTAATATAGCATAGCTTCCATATATAATTTCGACCTATTCATGTTGATTGTACACCAGATAATCGATGGGTGCCTGGTTGATATTACATTTTAAACAGTGAATCATACCAAATAGCGTGTGTAAAGTTTGCTTTAAATCTATTTACAAAATTTAGAATAGGTGTTGGAATTGATGTTAGACGTCTTACATATAGATACGGATATGTTCGTTCAATTCCATGACAATGTTCATTCGAAAAGGCGACGCCTGTTAGGATACATATGTCGACCAAGTCCAACTTTACTACTTTCGATGGTTAATCAAAAGAAATTTCCTTCAGGTTGCAATTGCGTTTTTATGTCCTCTATTTTTTTAATATTAGCATAATCCATAACTACGATTTAGTAATGGTCGGGTGTTCATCTCTCTGTTACATTAATACTGCATTCTGTTTTCTTGAGTTATTTCGATTTAACTCAATTTTTGATATAGCCCACATATGAACGAACCCGACCCGTTTTCTGCATTTTGAAAATTTTATCACCGAAGTGGCTGCAATTTGAACTCGTTGTAAATAAACAACTACCTTCCTGGATGTTTTTATGGTCCATGTTTTATTAATTGAATTGCCCTGTTAAATTTTCTCTACGTTGAAATTCCTACCCCACTTTTCCAACCTCATTGTATGGGATTAGTTATTTCCATTCAAAAAAAAGCCTACTAGGAGACTATTCACAATGATAGTCCCGATCCCGACTTTTTAATAGGTAAAATAACTTAAGACGATTTTGATTGGTATAAGCCTACATTTTGACAGGATTCCTTTTCTGCGAATCCTAACAAAAATATTCTTGAAAAAAAATTCACGTTTCTGTGTATCTCTAAAAAATATTTTTTTTTTCAAAAATCTACACTTCAGTGCTCTTTGAAAAAATATTCTTTAAAAAATTGTGTGTCCCAAAAAATGTCTGTATGTTTTTTTGAGTCCACGTTTCTCTGGGTCCCTTAAATGATTGTTAAACAAATCACTGAAAAATTATTTAGAAAAGCCAAACTTTGTACCCACAAAAGTTTGACTTTTCTATATTTTTATGAGGGTTTCTAAAATATTCTCAGCTTCTGTGAGTACTTAAAATTAATATTCATCGCTTCTAGTTCCTGCTATAGTTATCATTTTATTCCAGCAACTAGTCGGACTTTCAGGTTAAATATTTTCTTATCTTCATATTTCGAACGATGTGTACCGCAAAACTTTAAAACTATTTACAAATTGTATTTTAATATTCACACAACTAATTATATTTTTATTACATTTCACAAACACATACTCATTTTACGTACACACATGCATACATACAAGTAATACTCGTTTCTTAAATCAAATCAAAAACAACCCTTTTTCCAAATGTTTACTTTATATTTCTTAGGAAAAACTTGTTTTACGAGATCTCAGGGGATTTTCCCCCCAAAAAAATATAATTTTACATTTATAAGAAAAGTTTATCCACGCACACATACAAACACACCCAGATTCATATATTGTGTGCTGTCCACTATGTAAACATTAAAGTTCATAATAAGTACAATGTGAATGTGAGAATAAGGACATATGTATGCTGTGGAGTGAGTTATGATATTCATGTATGCGTGTGTGTGTTAATAAGTAAACTTAAGAATTTTCCACGGATTATGATTTTCATGCCTTCCTTTATGCATGTTGTTGTTTTGTTTGTGCGGCTTATTTCACGCATCATTTTCATCCTTAAGGGTATTTATTTAACTTTTGATTTTTTCAAATAAAACCGAAATGGGTTTGTTTCCTTAGTTTGCCGTAAGGCAGTAATGTAAGGAAGCTAAAATATACATAAGTGTATTAAAATTAAATTAGGGATATATTGTCCACTTGGCGAAGGTGGTAGTTTGAAATATCATTTAAATATTCTTCATACATAAACAAATATATTTTTAAAATCCACGCCTTGTAAGGTCCTTGAAAAATAATCTTTAAATTCCACGCCTTGTAAGGTCCTTGAAAAATAATCTTTAAATTCCACGCCTTGTAAGGTCCTTGAAAAATAATCTTTAAATTCCACGCCTTGTAAGGTCCTTGAAAAATAATCTTTAAATTCCACGCCTTGTAAGGTCCTTGAAAAATAATCTTTAAAATCCACGCCTTGTAAGGTCCTTGAAAAAATATTCTTTAAAAAATCCACGCCTTGTTGGATGGTCCTTGAAAAATAATCTTTAAAATCCACGCCTTGTTAGGTCCTTGAAATATAATTTTTAAAATCCACGCCTTGTAAGGTCCTTGAAAAAATATTCTTTAATAAATCCACGCCTTGTTGGATGGTCCTTGAAAAAATATTCTTTAAAAAATCCACGCCTTGTTGGATGGTCCTTGAAAAAATATTCTTTAAAAAATCCACGCCTTGTTGGATGGTCCTTGAAAAAATATTCTTTAAAAAATCCACGCCTTGTTGGATGGTCCTTGAAAAAATATTCTTTAAAAAATCCACGCCTTGTTGGATGGTCCTTGAAAAAATATTCTTTAAAAAATCCACGCCTTGTTGGTTCGTCTCTCAAAAAATATTCTTTAAAAAATCCATGCCTTGTATGGATGGGTCTCTCAAAAAATATTCTTTAAAAAATCCACGCCTTGTATGGATGGGTCTCTCAAAAAATATTCTTTAAAAAATCCACGCCTTGTATGGATGGGTCTCTCAAAAAATATTCTTTAAAAAATCCACGCCTTGTATGGATGGGTCTCTCAAAAAATATTCTTTAAAAAATCCACGCCTTGTATGGATGGGTCTCTCAAAAAATATTCTCTCAAAAAATATTCTTTAAAAAATCCACGCCTTGTATGGATGGGTCTCTCAAAAAATATTCTTTAAAAAATCCACGCCTTGTATGGATGGGTCTCTCAAAAAATATTCTTTAAAAAATCCACGCCTTGTATGGATGGGTCTCTCAAAAAATATTCTTTAAAAAATCCACGCCTTGTATGGATGGGTCTCTCAAAAAATATTCTTTAAAAAATCCACGCCTTGTATGGATGGGTCTCTCAAAAAATATTCTTTAAAAAATCCACGCCTTGTATGGATGGGTCTCTCAAAAAATATTCTTTAAAAAATCCACGCCTTGTATGGATGGGTCTCTCAAAAAATATTCTTTAAAAAATCCACGCCTTGTATGGATGGGTCTCTCAAAAAATATTCTTTAAAAAATCCACGCCTTGTATGGATGGGTCTCTCAAAAAATATTCTTTAAAAAATCCACGCCTTGTATGGATGGGTCTCTCAAAAAATATTCTTTAAAAAATCCACGCCTTGTATGGATGGGTCTCTCAAAAAATATTCTTTAAAAAATCCACGCCTTGTATGGATGGGTCTCTCAAAAAATATTCTTTAAAAAATCCACGCCTTGTATGGATGGGTCTCTCAAAAAATATTCTTTAAAAAATCCACGCCTTGTATGGATGGGTCTCTCAAAAAATATTCTTTAAAAAATCCACGCCTTGTATGGATGGGTCTCTCAAAAAATATTCTTTAAAAAATCCACGCCTTGTATGGATGGGTCTCTCAAAAAATATTCTTTAAAAAATCCACGCCTTGTATGGATGGGTCTCTCAAAAAATATTCTTTAAAAAATCCACGCCTTGTATGGATGGGTCTCTCAAAAAATATTCTTTAAAAAATCCACGCCTTGTATCTTTAAAAAAACCACGCCTTGTATGGATGGGTCTCTCAAAAAATATTCTTTAAAAAATCCAGGCCTTGTATGGATGGGTCTCTCAAAAAATATTCTTTAAAAAATCCACGCCTTGTATGGATGGGTCTCTCAAAAAATATTCTTTAAAAAATCCACGCCTTGTTGGATGGTCCTTGAAAAAATATTCTTTAAAAATCCACGCCTTGTTGGTTGGTCCTTGAAAAAATATTCTTTAAAAAATCCACGCCTTGTTGGATGGTCCTTGAAAAAATATTCTTTAAAAAATCCACGCCTTGTTGGATGGTCCTTGAAAAAATATTCTTTAAAAAATCCACGCCTTGTTGGATGGTCCTTGAAAAAATATTCTTTAAAAAATCCACGCCTTGTTGGATGGTCCTTGAAAAAATATTCTTTAAAAAATCCACGCCTTGTTGGATGGTCCTTGAAAAAATATTCTTTAAAAAATCCACGCCTTGTTGGATGGTCCTTGAAAAAATATTCTTTAAAAAATCCACGCCTTGTTGGATGGTCCTTGAAAAAATATTCTGTAAAAAATCCACGCCTTGTTGGATGGTCCTTGAAAAAATATTCTTTAAATTAAAAAATCCACGCCTTGTATGGATGGGTCTCTCAAAAAATATTCTTTAAAAAATCCACGCCTTGTATGGATCTTGGAAAAATATGATTAAAAAACCCACGCCGGTTTGTGTCTTTGAAAAAATAGGTAATCTCCGGTCCTTGCAGCCGAAGCGAGCAATCGAGCACTTCAAATCCTTAAATCAAATATACGGCCAATTATCTTCCAGAGCTCCGTGACAGGGAAATGTAAAACAAACACCTGTGGGGCTTTTTAAAACTGCGGCAATAAAAAGGGCACCAGGAGCAACAACAACACGAAATGTAATGTCAAAAACAACAACATCAAGACAGACACTAGTAGACGGGAAAGTAATAAAAAAAAAAACAAAAACAACTTCGAAAAAACACGCAAAACAATTATTCTTAAGGTATCTCGGCGGAAACATTAAAAACCAATTCAAGTTGATGACAAAACACAGTGTCACAATGTAAGGAAGCTACTACAACCAGCCACCCAATAACAACAAAGCCTATCAGCACACTCTCTGCAACAATCTGCTGTGCCCTTCCCCACCATGGAGAACTTCACCACTTACCGGAAGAAGTGGGGCAATAAAAAATCATTCCCACAATATCAGTAAGTGGCTTAGCCTACCTCCCTCATCCTCTGTCTTTAAGAAAGAACACCCTTGAGAACTGCAGAAAAATCAAGTATCCTGAGAAAACGAAGTGTTGGGGAAGGGGGGAGGGGACAGAGAGGTGGTTACAAAACAAATAAATATATGGAATTGTAACTTACACCTGCCCCCAGGTTATGACAAACAGCAACAACAACACAATTTTACATAAATTCTGGAAGGCAGAAGCAGAAAAAGCTCGAAGAACGCCATACCCAGTCGTATGTCATCAGGCAGTCACGCGGAGTCGTGTGACAAACCCACTTGAAAGACAATCAACTGAATAAACAATTGAAACGTTGCAATGAAAATACTTGGGCCAAAAAGGACACTGTTTGGTATTTTAAAGTCATGGGCAGGAGTACAGGGGTACACTTCGACTTTCCATGGCTGGCAAAGAAGTGGGGGTGTGGGTCAAAAAGTTGTGGGAGAACAAAAACATTGACATAAAAAATAATGTCACCCCTTGGAGCAGCAGATTCTACTGTGAAAATGCTGTCCCTAAGAACATTCACGAATGTTGTCGTTGTTGTTTTTGTTGCTGGTATTTGTTTTGTAACTTAGAAATGCAAAAAAACGGAAAATAAAAGAGAGAAGGCGATGAAACATGAAAATATAATTTTACATTTATTTGTCATGTTCTGGTGGCAGATGTCAGCAAATTGCGCGGTTATGTTTAGGCATTATTTCTTAGGTTACATGGGTATAATTACAAATGCTTCTGCAGGATGCTTCATATGTCCTTTAGGACATATGAAGTACAGGCGTGGATTTTTTTAAGAATATTTTTTCATACGAGGCGTAGATTTTTAAAGATTACTTTTTATGGGCCCATATCAGGCGTGAATTTTTTCAAGAACTATCAGAGGCGTGGATTTTTTAAAGAATATTTTATTAAGGACCCATACAAGGAGTGGATTTTTTCAAGGATCATCTGAGGCGTAGATTTTTTCAGGATTTTTTAAAGGATATTGTTTCAAGGACCATCTGAGGCGTGGATTTTTTAAAGGATATTGTTTCAAGGACCATCTGAGGCGTGGATTTTTTGGGACCATCTGAGCCGTGGATTTTTTAAGAACCATCTGAGGCGTGGATTTTTTGGGACCATCTGAGCCGTGGATTTTTTAAGAACCACCTGAGGCGTGGATTTTTTGGGACTATCTGAGCCGTGGATTTTTTGGGACTATCTGAGCCGTGGATTTTTTTAAGAACCACCTGAGGCGTGGATTTTTTGGGACTATCTGAGCCGTGGATTTTTTTAAGAACCACCTGAGGCGTGGATTTTTTTATGAACCACCTGAGGCGTGGATTTTTTGGGACCATCTGAGCCGCGGATTTATGCAAGGGCCATTTGAGGCGTGGATTTTTTGGGGCCATCTGAGCCGCGGATTTATTCAAGGACCATTTGAGGCGGGGATTTATAAAAGATATTGTTTCAAGGATCATCTGAAGCGTGCATTTTTTGGGACCATCTGAGCCGTGGATTTATTCAAGGACCGTTTGAGGCGTGGAATTTATAAAATGTATTGTTACAAGGATCATCTGAAGCGTAGATTTTTTCAAGGACCATCTGAGGTGTTGATTTATTCAACGATATTATTTCAGAGATAGGTTAGGTTAAGTTTGGGATGTACGGTTGTTAGTAACAACCGTCCACTCGGAGACTATATCCATTTTGATCATCCTTTTTTACATGCAAAAAAAGAAAAAAGGGTGTGGAAGGACAAAGAGAAAAGATAGCGAGAGAAGAAGAGCGGAGTAAAGGTTATTTTAGCCATGTCAAAATTTTTGACAAAGCCTAGGATCTGGTTTGGGTCTATTTTAGAGAAGAAGGCTAGATTATCAATTTCATATCTTCCAAAACTGTTTGTGATGTCTGCTAATCAGCGAGGGACATTTACAGAGGATATGTTCAATTGTTACTAGTTCTTCTTCGTCCTCACAATGACGACAGTAACCCTCTCCTCTGGAGTCCCACTTCGAAGTGAGAGATCTAATCTTGCAGTGACCTGTTACGATCCCCACAACGATTTTGATCTCCCTCTTATTCAGGCCAGATAGATTTTTTTGAGATTCTGCACGCAGGTTCTCTCAGCCATATGTTGCCGACTACCTCGCAGTAGAACGAGCGGATTCTGCCGATGAAATATCCGATGGGAGGTGAAACCCCCTCGAACAAACTCGTCGGCTATCGCATTCCCTTCTATGTCACTATGTCCTGGAACTCAACATAAACTAACTATCTGTCGTATATCATTCAGAGCTGACTTGCAATCATGAACTGCTTTTGAGTTTATAGTACGCGACTTCGCCGCTTGAAGGGTCGCCGCCTGACTATCGACATATGTAGTCACCGGTCCCGTAATGTCGGCAGTAAGTGATTTTACTATCTCGGCCGCTTTCGTGATTGCAAGGATTTCTGCTTGAAAAACGCTATAAAGATTGCTGAGTTGATATAAGTTATATGTTTCTAATTCCCTACAGTAAACGCCTGCGCCAGTGTCTTCCTCCATCTTTGACCGGTTTGTAAAGAATGTCAGACCTGCAGAGGTAAGGAGCCTAATCCTTACTAGGAAACTCTACTTTGATGTCATTAAAGTTTCTGTGAGAGAGAACATAGTCACTAATATGACTATTCCCCCTCAAGAGGTCACAACCTGGCGTTATGTTTAGGATACTACCATGGCCGTAGTTCAGCGATTTCAAGGCATCCGTTTCCCGGAGCCTCAGGGCACACCTGGCCGCCTGGCATTTAATCAGAATGTCAAGTAGTTGTAGATTTAGGATTGCATTAAAGGCTGCGTGACCATCAGAGGCGTGAATTTTATAAAAGATATTGTTCCAAGGACATTGTTTTAAGGACATTGTTTCAAGGACCATCTGAGGCGTGGATTTTTAAAGAATATTTTTTTTTTTCAAAAAATGTTTGAACTAAATATATGATTTTAGATATTCATTCGAAATACAACAATAATTTGTTTTGTAGTTGTTGCTGTTAATGGTTTTGTATAATTTCCATTTAATTTTGTATTTTCAACATTTCCCAAAATCCAGCGACTTCGTGTTAAAAGGCAGAAAATCGTAGCGTATTTTTTTAAATTTTTCGTTTTCGATTTTTCTGTGCCTTGGAGGCATTTTATATTTTTTAATGTATTTGTGCCTGTGTGTGTTAGTTTTGTGTCCTTTTTTCTGTTTGTGTCGGTCACCAAATTGTCACCAAGGGTGTCGCCCCGTCGTTGGGACGATGGTGTTGTTCTGCGTGTAATTTTTTGTGTACGATTCGAGTTTATTTCATAAGTTGTTGAATAAATATTTTGTTGCCTTTGTTGTTATTGTTGGTTTTTTATTTAACAATAAATTGGTCAATTAGATTTTGCTTGAGGGATTTCATGATGGCGTTGTTGTTGCCGTTGCTATTTTATCGTCATAGTCATAGTGTCAATTAATTGCATTTATTAACAATGTTTTTTTTCGTTTCTTTTTTCACTGTCCCAATGGAGTAATTGGGAGGGGAAACTGTTTGATATTTAATTTTAATAAAAAATAAATGTAGTTTTAAATGCAAAACAAAAATAAATAAAAAATACCAGCTAGGCTCCTCTATATTTTAAATTGAATTAATAATGTAGCTAAAATTGTCACTGGAAAAAAACTTTTGACACACAAAAAACTAGATTGTAATGGTGTTGGTAAATATAGAATTTCCCAAACGTTTATTTAATTTAATAAATTACAAAAATAATAGTTCTAGGCGTCAATGACTTATTTAGGAATGCCCTGTGAATATTTTGATGCAAGGGCCAACTGAGGCGTGGATTTATTGGAAAAGCAATATTCATGAACTGGGCCTATGAGGCTATGTGGACATTATTCAATTTGAATTATATGAGGCGTGGATTTATTTAATTTCATTTAAATGTAGGCAATATATTTATAAGGTAGGTAAGCCTAAAGGTAGGCAATAGTTTTATTTTAGAGATAAACAAAACCGTGAATTTTTTAAAGACAATTTTTTCAGGAACCCACTCACGACGTGGATTTTTAAAGGCATTTTTTCAAGGGCCAACTGAGGCGTGGAATTTATTAAAGAATATTTTTCAAGGGCCAACTGAGTCGTGGATTTATTAAAGAATATTTTTCAAGGGCCAACTGAGGCGTGGATTTATTAAAGAATATTTTTCAAGGGCCAAATAAGGCGTGGATTTATTAAAGAATATTTTTCAAGGGCCAACTGAGGCGTGGATTTATTAAAGAATATTTTTAAAGAATGTTTTTTTGGATATATAATAGAATATTTTTCAAGGGCCAACTGAGGCGTGGATTTAATTAAATGAATATAACTGAGGCGTGGATTTATTAAAGAATATTTTTCAAGGGCCAACTGAGGCGTGGATTTATTAAAGAATATTTTTCAAGGGCCAACTGAGGCGTGGATTTATTAAAGAATATTTTTCAAGGGCCAACTGAGGCGTGGATTTATTAAAGAATATTTTTCAAGGGCCAACTGAGGCGTGGATTTATTAAAGAATATTTTTCAAGGGCCAACTGAGGCGTGGATTTATTAAAGAATATTTTTCAAGGGCCAACTGAGGCGTGGATTTATTAAAGAATATTTTTCAAGGGCCAACTGAGGCGTGGATTTATTAAAGAATATTTTTCAAGGGCCAACTGAGGCGTGGATTTATTAAAGAATATTTTTCAAGGGCCAACTGAGGCGTGGATTTATTAAAGAATATTTTTCAAGGGCCAACTGAGGCGTGGATTTATTAAAGAATATTTTTCAAGGGCCAACTGAGGCGTGGATTTATTAAAGAATATTTTTCAAGGGCCAACTGAGGCGTGGATTTATTAAAGAATATTTTTCAAGGGCCAACTGAGGCGTGGATTTATTAAAGAATATTTTTCAAGGGCCAACTGAGGCGTGGATTTATTAAAGAATATTTTTCAAGGGCCAACTGAGGCGTGGATTTATTAAAGAATATTTTTCAAGGGCCAACTGAGGCGTGGATTTATTAAAGAATATTTTTCAAGGGCCAACTGAGGCGTGGATTTATTAAAGAATATTTTTCAAGGGCCAACTGAGGCGTGGATTTATTAAAGAATATTTTTCAAGGGCCAACTGAGGCGTGGATTTATTAAAGAATATTTTTCAAGGGCCAACTGAGGCGTGGATTTATTAAAGAATATTTTTCAAGGGCCAACTGAGGCGTGGATTTATTAAAGAATATTTTTCAAGGGCCAACTGAGGCGTGGATTTATTAAAGAATATTTTTCAAGGGCCAACTGAGGCGTGGATTTATTAAAGAATATTTTTCAAGGGCCAACTGAGGCGTGGATTTATTAAAGAATATTTTTCAAGGGCCAACTGAGGCGTGGATTTATTAAAGAATATTTTTCAAGGGCCAACTGAGGTGTGGATTTATTAAAGAATATTTTTCAAGGGCCAACTGAGGCGTGGATTTATTAAAGAATATTTTTCAAGGGCCAACTGAGGCGTGGATTTATTAAAGAATATTTTTCAAGGGCCAACTGAGGCGTGGATTTATTAAAGAATATTTTTCAAGGGCCAACTGAGGCGTGGATTTATTAAAGAATATTTTTCAAGGGCCAACTGAGGCGTGGATTTATTAAAGAATATTTTTCAAGGGCCAACTGAGGCGTGGATTTATTAAAGAATATTTTTCAAGGGCCAACTGAGGCGTGGATTTATTAAAGAATATTTTTCAAGGGCCAACTGAGGCGTGGATTTATTAAAGAATATTTTTCAAGGGCCAACTGAGGCGTGGATTTATTAAAGAATATTTTTCAAGGGCCAACTGAGGCGTGGATTTATTAAAGAATATTTTTCAAGGGCCAACTGAGGCGTGGATTTATTAAAGAATATTTTTCAAGGGCCAACTGAGGCGTGGATTTATTAAAGAATATTTTTCAAGGGCCAACTGAGGCGTGGATTTATTAAGAA
>NW_026874249.1:0-15922 GCF_032173495.1 Musca vetustissima
ACTGCCGATAATAAAATAATATACAAAATTGGGGAATTTTAACATCACAACTCAATATTGTAACTTTTAATGAAAACAAAATCAATATCTTTATTATAACTAAAAAAATTGCTTGTTTTGAAAAAAAAAAATATTTAAAAAAAAAAATCTACATTTCTTGGATCTTAAAAAATGATTTTACTAATATATATATTTTTTTAATCAAATATATCATACATTTTAATTTATCGAAACTTTAAATTAATACCTAAACATTATATAATGATTATGATTATAATTAAAAACAATTTGGTTGTTAAAAAATATTTTTAGAAAATCTACTTTTTTTTGATTCGTAAAAAATGATTTTTTTTATTATATATATTATAAATTTTAAATTAATCCAAAACACAACAAAAATTTACAATTATATATTAAAAATTAAAACATATTTTCATTATAAAAAATCAATATTAATTAAAAATAAAAGTTTTATGTAACTATTTTCAAAAAAAAGTTTTGTAATGTTTTTAGAAGTATATAAATTTTGAAACGAATATTAACAAATTATTGCCTATTTTTATTTAAAAAAATAATATATAATTTAATTATAAAATAATATAATTTATAAAATTTAAAGTTAATGTGTACTCAAAATAAAGTTTTGAAATGTTTTTAGTATAATGAAAAAAAAACAGATTTCCAATTCAAAAAATATAAAAAAATGTATACCAACAACACAACAATGTAGTTATAAAAATATCTGAAATACAAAAATATATATTATAATAAAAATAATGATAATATTTCAAAAAGTTTTTATTTTAAATTGTGTTTTCAAAAGAATATTTTTAAGGGAAATTAATAAAAACATACTTTTCAAAAAATCAGCCTGTACTTAAAAAAAAAATATTCTTAAAAAATCCAATGGACCCTGAAAATACTCTTCCACTTGCTTTGCTGAGCAATAAAAAAAATATTCTTTAAAAAAATCAACGCTATGCTGAGCCTTGGAAAAATATTCCTTGAATAAATCTACACTCTCCTGGACCTTGAAAAAATATTTTAAAATAACGAGCGCTCTGCCCGAACTTGCTGTACTTTAAACATTATTCTTTAAAAAAATATTATTTAAACTCTGCGGAGCCTTGAAAAAGTGTAGATTACAAAATCTACGCTCTGGTGATCCTCAATAAAAAATGTTGTGTACAAAAACTATGCTTTTCTGAGACTTGGAAAATATTCTTTAAAAAATCAAAGCTCTGTTATGGCTTTAAAGAAATAAGAAATAGTAATCAAGAAATCTACACTCTGGCTTGTTACAGAACGATTGTTCCATAAGCCGAGCTTAAAAAAACATTTCCAAGCGCCTAGGTCTTGCGCGCTTCTCCTCCTATTTGAAAGACCTCGTTCCAAGATGTTGTTTTCTACTTGGTCTTTCCATATAACTCGTGGTCCTCCCCTTTCTACGGGAAGCATCAGTAGGCTCACTTTTGTATGCCTTTTGAGCTGGGGCATTCTCATTCATTCGCACAACATGGCCTAGTCAACGTAGTCGCTGCAGCTCAATACGACTGACTATGTCCATATTCGCATATAAATTGTTCATTCGACGCCTATATCTACCGTCAACTCAGATCGGAGAATTTTTCTTTCAAACCCCCCAAGAGCTGCCTCATCTTCTTGCTTCAGATCCATATAACAGCACGGGTAGTATCAGCGTCTTTTAAAGTGTGAGTTTGGTCCGGCGGAAGGTGACCTTGTTTCTAAACTGTTTACTTAGACCATAGTAGCATCTGTTGGTCATCACAATCCTTCTCCGAATTTCAAAACTGATGTCATTCGTTTTATTTATGGCGGTACCAAGGGATATAAAATCTTTAACTACCTCGAAGCTGAAGTTCTCAAGTTCCTCAAGCTGTCGAATGCGGCTTTATAGTCGACGAATAGGTGGAATGTGTCGATGTGTTCTTCGTGGGTTTTTTCCAGGATTTGGCGCAATGTGAAAATCTGGTCAATTGTGGATTTGCCAGGTATGAAGCCGCATTGTTATGGTCCAATAATGTCATTGACTATTGGCTTTAGTCGTTCACACAGTACACTGGATAGAACATTATATGCGATGGGAAGGCGACTTATTCCTCTGTAGTTGGTACATATTGTCTTGTCTCCTTGTCTTGTAACCCGTCGACACCTGCTGTTTTATTGTTCTGGAGCCGATTATTTGCTTTTATTACCTCATCTTGCTTTTATTACCTCATCTTGGCTACACTATATACCATCATCTCTGATTGGTTCTGGGGTATCTTCTTCACCGCTACTATTTGATACCTGAAGTTTTTCAAAATGCTCCTTCCAGATCCTCAGCACGCTGTCTGTATCTGTCACCAGGTTTCCTTTTTCATCTCTACAGGAGGATGTGCCTGCACTAAAGCCTTCGGTTTGGTGTTTTACCCGTTGGTAGAATTTTCGGACTTCATTCTGTACATCACGATTTGCTCACGCTCACGTTTTCCTTGTTCTTTCTTCTTTTTCTGAAAATACTTTTCTACTCTCTCCTTTTCTCCCGACTGGTTTCTATCGCATTACGTGTTGCTACAGTCCGCAGAGTTGCCCTATACGCTGCGTTTTTCATATCAGTACCATTACGACACTCCTGATCGTACCACGGATTTCTTGATAGTGGTGTTTGGTACCCAAGTGTTGCTTTTGCTGCAGTTTGTAGGGAGTGGGCAATTCTCTGCCACTGTGCTTCTATATTATTATCAGGACAAGGAGTGCTTTTGTCAAGCAGTTGGGTAAATTGAGCGGTGTAGGCTTCTGCTATCTGTTGTTTTTGCAGCTTTTCGACGTAAAATTTCCGAGTTACATTAGATCGCACCTTTGCTGCTACATTGAGACGGGCGCGTTCCTTGGCTGCCACAAGGTAATGGTCTGAATCGTTATTCGCTTCCCGGATCGATCGGACGTCTAAAACACTGGATGAATACCTTCTGTCTATCACAACATGATCGATTTGATTCTCGTTGTTTGATGCCACGAAGTCAATCAACCTTATGCCGTTCCGACGGTGGGGCCAAAGATATTTTCCCTTCCGATTTTTGCATTAAAATCTCCTAGCAGAATTTTAATGTCATGGCCAGGGCAACGATCATATGCTTTTTCTAAGCGCTCGTAAAACATGTCTTTGGTCTGTTCATCTTTGTCTTCGGTCGGAGCATGGGCGCAAATGAGACTGATGTAGAAGAACTTCGCTTTTATACGAATTATAGCAATTCGCTCATCTACTGGAGTGAATCTGGAGATGAGGTCTTTTATTATCCTGTTGAAACTTACCTCTTCATTTTTATGTATTTTATTTTTTTATTATTTTTTTATTTTAATTGTTTTTCCTTTTTTTTTTTGAAAACCCCGCGAGAAACTATTTCAAATGAAAATATCAAGTTTGTGTAAAGGAATGTTTGGAAACTGTTTTATATATTTTATATATTATTTTGCACGATATTTAAGGTTTTGTATTTTTTTTACATAATTACAATATAATTTGCTAACAATATATATAGTATGTATACAATTTCAATATTTGTTTATTTTCATAGGTATGGTAAATATCTATATTTTTGTTTGTAGGGTTATTATGATTCGGTTCCATATCATTTTATGAAATGTATTGAAAAATATATAGAAATGTACTGCCATTGAAAGAAGAAAAACAAAATAATTACATGGCGACAAGAAAAAAGAAAAACAATGGGCCGGAGGGGTGGAAGAATACTTAGTTAAAGCAAAATTAAAAAAAAAAGTTGCAACAAAAACTACACAACTCTTTTCTTTCTTTTTTATAATAATTATTATAATAAAACAACAACAAAAAATACTTAGACCAATAAAACATGGATAAAGCGGATGGTAAGGGGGCGAGGAGGAGTTAAACTTGATTGGGGGGTGTTAAACCAAGTTCTGTAAAAACACCTCTCTCTTTCTCTCTCGTTCTCTTGTTCACATTGGCAATGAACACCTTCTTGCTAACATTATGTGTATGGATGTTGAGACTAATCGTTTTCTGTTCAATAATACAATTTAGAAAATTGGGATGTAGTTGTCAATTTTCGCACGATGCTTCTGTGCAACACACTCAGCAATCCAGACAATGTTACGGCATTCTTGTTCCTTCAATTTCAAATAGGCATAGAACACACCAAAGTGGAATTGTTGCAAGAAAGCGAACACATTCAGCTTGACTTCATGTTCAAAGAATTTATCTTCCAAAGTCTTGTCACCAGGATTGGTGCCGGAACCATCGAAAAGGGCAGCATATTCGGCATAGTATTCGGCTACAGTTTTAACCTGTTCATAGTCATCGGCACGTGCCAAGGCGGCCAAACCATCGGGATTCATTTTACCGCAACGTGGGTACAATTTGGCACGATCATCCTTGGACAATTCAGTGCCGAAGGAATTGATGGTGATGATGATGGCACGACGATCGGCTTCGAACTGAAAAAAAAACAAAAAAAAAAATAATAATAAACAATTTGTAAAATAAAACCAGTAAGGAAAGTAGTAAAGTCGGACAGAGTCGACCATATGATACCCTTCGCCACTATGGGTATATTAAAAAATGCATTCTAACAGAAGGGTCATTAAAATGAAATTGGATGAACTAAAATATGAGCTATATCTAAATCTGGACGGATTCCAACAAAACTTGACACACGTTTGGCTATACTATCTTATGTACGTTGTGCAAGACTTTTTGTCAATCGGCCTATATTTGAGTCTTTGGCGCAACACTTATTTAAAATCGGAGGAAAATATATTTGGGGGCTATATCTAAATCTAAACCGATTTGCACGAAACTTAAATCACATCATTCTACACTTAATTCAGTACGTTATGCCAAATTTCGTCAAAATCGAAGGATATATAAGGACTTTGGTACACCATTTACATTGAATCGGGCGAAAATATATATGGGAGCTATACCTAAATCTGAACCGATTTTCACGATATTTCACACACATCATTCTAGACTGAAGTCAGTACGCTATGCCAAATTTCGTGCAAATCGAAAGATATATAGTGACCATTTACATTAAATATGTCGAACTTATATATGGTAGCTATATCTAAATCTTAACCGATTTTCAATAAATTTTGCACACATCATTTTTGACTCAATTTAGTACGCTGTGTCAAATTTCGGTCAAATAGAAAGACTTTGGTACACCATTTACTTTAAATCGGTCGTACATATATATGGGAGCTCTATCTAAATCTGAACCGATTTTCAATAAATTTTACACACATCATTCTAGACTCAATTTAGTACCCTGTGCCAATTTTCCCCAATTTCAATAGGGTTCGTCCTTGGCTTAACAAATGATCTGTGCCAAATTTCATCCAAATCGTATTATAAATGCGACCTGTTTACAAAAATACATGGACGAACGAACGGACAGACGGACATGCGTAAATCGACTCAGAAAGTGATTCTATGTATATTCTCAAAAGGAACCATGAGGGGCTATAACAAAACATGTTGATAATTTTAGGTAGGAAAATTTGACACCCACTGATAACCCAAATTATTAAATTAGAGTCAACGCGGTGTCTGAAGTCCTTAAAATACCAAAAATTATGGATGCTGTTATATGGGGGCCATGCCGTAACTGGGACCAATATTGATCATTTTTAGTAGGGAGATTTTCTATCTAAAGAAAATCCAAAAATATAAAATTGCAGCTAATTTGGTTGAATACCGTGTTCAAAATACTAACAATTGGAGCATAAGTTATGTAGAAACTATGCCTAAAGGTGGACCGATATGTATAATTTTGTGTTAGAAAGATCTGACACCAATGTAAAAAAATTCTCCAATTTAGAGTCAATTTGAATGAAATGTACCCGAATTTGGGACTTATTGTTATGTCCAAATTTAGAAGGTACCGTTATATGGGGGCTATCCTAACCAATATTAAAAATTTTTCAAAGGTGGTGGCTCTAAGTTTTCTTAAACATCTTTCATATTTTTTTCTCTGCAATATCTGCTATGGTGGACGACAAAACGACCCTGATCTCCTATTCCAATGTAAACTTTCTTTCTAACCTCAAATCCAAATTTAGAAATAGGACCAGATTTCAATATCAATATATACCTCTAAAAATACAATATTCAAAAAAAAAAAAACAATTCAAAATTACTTCAAAATAATTACTAAACACAATTACTTACGGCCAAAATTTCACACATAACATCGGCAGTGGAGCCACCCATATTCTTGCAGAAATCATAGAAAGCTTCCAAATAGGCTTTGTACAAAGTGTTACGAATAATTTCAATATTCATTTCATCCAAATCCTGTTCCGAAATGCAATCGACAAAGAATGGAGCCAATGGGGTATCAACCAAAACGGCATTGTACAATTCAGCTGGTGTGGCAGCAACATGAATGGCTTCCATTTGTTCGAAACTTCCCAATGGATGACATTTGGGGATGAGCTCAGAAATGGGGCGTTGATGCAAAGTGCCAGTGATCAACAAAATGATATTATCAATCATATAACCATAGGTGATGAAGTCGAGGAAGCTGGCCAAGGGTTCGACAGCATGATTACGCATATGTTGGAATTCAATGACCAATTTTTCGCGTAGCTTATCATCGATGACCGAGACGGACAAAGGGGAGGGTTCGTTGGCCAAGAAGGAGCCATAGTCAGTGCTTTGTAAATGCAACTTCAGATCTGTAAAATACAACAACAAAAAACATTAAAACTGTAATTCAAGATAAGGGAAACTAGATAAAACAAAAACAACAAAAAACATGACAAAACAATCACAAGACTGACTGTTAACACAATTTCTTAATGTGTATTCCTCCCCCAACCTCACCCCTATAGACAGTCAACTACATGTAGGCAGCAGCAGTAATACTTTTGTTATTGCCATCTCTTTCCATTTAACACACATCACATAGTAGTATTTATTTTTTTTTCTTACGCACACACACAAATGTCACATGACTTGCCCTTGTCAAATTTATTTTGTAAATTTCCAATTTATTTTAAATACTCTCGTTGCAAATGAATCTGGGAGTACCACCTGCACCACCACTTGGACTACATACCTTCCAAAGTTTCACATTGCACCAAATTCAAATAGTCGGATTGTTTCAAGATGCCACACTTGAAACCACGGCACAAACCCTCCAAATAACCACCATCAATGTTGAACATAAAACCCGAGCCAGTCATTTTTGCTTAGTTTGTTTTGTTTCTTTTCACAAACGGAACAAAGTTTCCAAATTGTGTATTTTGTTTTGTGACAGAAGAAATCTTTTTTGGGAAATCTTCTTAAATGGTGGTTATATCCGTTTTTTTGTTTTATCGGCAAACAAAAAGATTTTTTCTCCTTCTTCCGTGACTTTGGAGGAAAAATACTTTTTCTCTATTTCTTTTTCTTTATCCGACTCGACAATCGACTGTCATATGACTAGAGAGTATTTGGATGGTAATTGGTTAATTGATATTGGGTAGATGAATAACAAGTAATCGGTTTGGTTTGTGGCAACCTAATGAGAGAGCGTACAAATAAAAGGAAAACCGATTGGAATTAGAGGAGACGTAACGTGAGAAAGAGGACTCAATAACGTTATTTGTCTTATTTGGTCTGTTCCCGTACTGCAAGAATCTGCTAGATTTTACTATTTTCTTCGATGTCATAAAGGAAAATTCGTTATCGTAGTAAAAAATAGTAGATTCTTGCAGTACGGGAACAGACCAATTATCAAATGAGTAGACTTTAGAGCTTTCGATAAATAGTTATCGAAAATAATGTGTATTTAAAGCGGTGTACACATTATCACTCTTGAATGACAATTGGTGCAATATTCACTTTGTCAGTAAAAGTACGTTTAAATTTACGATCTGCACGCTATCTCAAATGTCAATTCCATTGCGTATACGTCAAATATATGATATGTTCCCGTATTGCAAGAATCTACTAATTTTTACTATTTTTTCGATATCATAAAGGAAAAATGGTTATCGTGGTAAAAAAAATAGTAGGTTCTTGTAGTACAGGAACAGACACATAATCCACTGGATTTATGAACATGATTACTTACTTACTTAGCTGGCTTGTTACAGAACGGTTGTTCCTTAAGCCGAGCTTAAAAAAGATTTCCAAGCGCGTCGATCTTATGTGCATATCTTCCAATTTGAAAGACCACGTTCCAAGATGTTTTCTACTTGGTCTATCCATCTGATTCGTGGCCTTCCCCTTCTACGGCAACCATCAGTAGGCTCGCTTTTATATGCCTTTTGAGCTGGGGCATTCTCATTCATTCCGACAACAAGAACATCGTAGTCGCTGCAGCTCAATACGACTGACTATGTTGATGTCCGCGAATAAATTGTAAAGCTCGTGGTTCATTCGACGCCGATATTCACCGTCGACCCGTAGATCTTTCGGAGAATTTTTCTTTCAAACAAAATAATATACTTAAGGGATTGCCTGGAAATTAAACAAATACTTTTCAAAGAATCTGCTGGAACTTCAAAAAATATTCTTAAAAAAATTAATGGACCTTGAAAATCTCCACACTTCAAGAGCTGCCTCATCTGCTTGCGCTAGTACCCATGCTTCAGATCCATATAACAGCACGGGTAGTATCAGCGTCTTGTAAAGTGTGAGTGTGGTCTGACGGGAGGTGGCCTTGTTTCTAAACTGCTTACTTAGATCATAGTAGCATCTGTCGGCCATCACAATCCTTCTCCGAATTTCAAAACTGATGTCATTCATTTTATTTATGGCGGTACCAAGGTATATAAAATCTTTAACTACCTCGAAGCTGTAGTTCGCAAGTTCCACAGTTGGTCCGAGTCTACTGGACGTCTTGCGCGTTGATACCATCGGCTAGGTCTTCTCACCGTTTACTGCCAGACCCACTTTGGCAGACTCCTTCTCAATTTGTTCAAAGGTGGTTGTTACCGCTCTCATTATGTCGATGTCATCGGCGTAGGCGAGTAACAAGGGTTTGTTTGGTGTACAGAGTGTAATTTCTGTTCATTTTTGCCTCTCGTATGACCTTTTCCAGCGTCTTGTAAAGTGTGAGTGTGGTCTGACGGGAGGTGGCCTTGTTTCTAAACTGCTTACTTAGATCATAGTAGCATCTGTCGGTCATCACAACCCTTCTCCGAATTTCAAAACTGATGTCATTCATTTTATTTATGGTGGTACCAAGGTATATAAAATCTTTAACTACCTCGAAGCTGTAGTTCGCAAGTTCCACAGTTGGTCCGAGTCTACTGGACGTCTTGCGCGTTGATACCATCGGCTGGGTCTTCTCACCGTTTACTGCCAGACCCACTTTGGCAGACTCCTTCTCAATTTGTTCAAAGGTGGTTGTTACCGCTCTCAGTGTTCCGCTCTCATTATGTCGATGTCATCGGCGTAGGCGAGTAACAAGGGTTTGTTTGGTGTACCGAGTGTAATTTCTGTTCATTTTTGCCTCTCGTATGACCTTTTCCAGCAGGATGTTAAAAAGGTCACACGACAAACTGTCATCTTGTCTGAATCCTCGTTCGGAATTAAAGGGCTGCGAGAGGTCCTTTCCGACTTTAACTGCTGATCTTCTGCCAGTTAAAGTTATCCTGCATAGCCGTATTAATTTTGCAGGAATGCCGAACGTAGACATGGCTTTAAACACCTCTGAACGGATAGGGCTGTCGAATGCAAATTTATAGTCGACGAATAGGTGGTATGTGTCGATGTGTTCGTGGGTCTTTTTCAGGATTTGGCGCAGAGTAAAATAGAGGATTTGCCAGGTCTGAGCACTTTATATGGGATGGGAAGAAGTCTAATTCCTCTATAGTTAGCACATACCGTCTTGTCTCCTTTTTTGTGCACGGGACATAGGATGCTGAGGTTCCAATCATTGGGCATGCATTCATCTAGCCAAATTGTACTAATCAGCTGGTGCATGCTCCTGACCAGCATATGACCAACTGTCTTGAATAGTTCGGCTGGTAACCCGTCGGCTCCTGTTGCTTTATTGTTGTGAATATGAAATCAAATGGATTTCATCCGAGCTATCATGACGTACGCGTGAAATCATAATCAAAAATTTTGACAGTAAGCAGAATATTCGAGATGAGCGTTTTTTTATCAGGTTAATACGCACAAAAAAATTAGAATATATTTAACTCCGAAGCGCAACGCATATAACATCGAGCATTTGTGTTATCGTTTCCTTTCCATAACGCGACGGACGTTCCAAAGGATCGATTCTGCTTACCCCTTAAGGGCTAAGCAGAATGCTCGCGTTGAGCCATCCGTCGCGTTATATGTTATCGAAAATACAACAACCACAAGGAAAAGATAACACAAACGCATATCGTTTCTCTGTGGTTGTTGTATTTTCGATAACATGTAACGCGACGGATGGGTCTGCTTAGCCCTTTATGGGGGATTCAACCAAAAAAGAAAAACGCCAAAGATGTTATAAAGTAGGGCATAGCTACCAGCTGATTATTTTTTATACATATTTTGCATGGTAAAGTAGGGTATCCAATGAAGAAAAAATACACCTCTACGTTGGGGGCTACAATGTCAGAAAAAATAAAAACAAATGCAACAAGTCGTCCTGCTCATTTCACAAAAATTTAATTTTTTTCTAAAAATGCGAATGATTTAAATATTGCTTTATTCACAAATCATAAATTTCTCATTAATAATATTGTAAAATTCATCTGTAAACATATGGATTTTAGAATATATATTTTTATATTTTTTTAAACATTAGTCCCAATTTAGATTAGGCGAGTTGACTTGCGGCAAGTCTTTGTTTGCTGGAGAGAGGGGCAAGGGGAATATAAATGAAAAACAAATTGCTCATACCGACAATTTTCGGGCAATTCGTTTTGTTGACATTTTATATATATTTAAATGTAAAAAAAAAACAACAAATAAAAAAATATTTTGGAAACCGAATTGCCCTGTATAGACGCATGAAGCAAGTTCAAAAGAGAACGATAAAAATTGACGCAAGTAAACTCGCCTAATATAAATCAGGACTTACACATTACACAGTCATACATTTTGTATACGACTGCGGCAAAACAAGCTACAATATGAAAAAAATCATAATTTATTTAATTTAAGTTCCTATGACCTACCTTGAATAATAGTGTGTACACGGCTTAAATGACAAACTGAAGTTATCGATTATTTTTTACTACAAACTATTCACTTTATTCTAACATTATTATAAAACGGGTTGATATGTTTATTAATCCCTAAAATCACCATTAAATATATTCAAATAAATATCATTTAATTTATAATGCATTTTTATTAAATATTATACAACACTCACAAATCATTGACTTCCCAGGGAAGTAATCGATAACAAGTTTATCAATTTACAGATCCCTTTACTAAAATACAGCAACGCCGTCAGTTGTCATTTGCATTGTAACTCGGTTCTCTGAGTACGAAGGAGAACGTAATTTTTCCTCGAAGTGTTGTGCGAAATCTAATTAAAATTTTTGACAAATTTTATATACAAAAAGGGAAAATTTTGCCAACTTTTGTGTGTGCAAACCTAAAAGAAACTAACAAAAAACTTTTTGTTTCGAAAAGGCATAATACACGAAGGGGAAAAAATAAAACGAATGTCATCATTGTGTGTTTAAAACAGTTCAAAAAAGGCAATACAAGAGAATAAAAACCACAAAGAAGAAAGAAAAAAAGTACAAAAAATATACGAAACGAATACTCCCAATTGGACTTGAAAATAGAAAAAATAAGAAGAAGAAGCATAAGCAAAAGAGGGGCAGGCAATTGAAAGCGGTAACACTCATACGAAAAAAAGCCAGTAATAAAATCGCAACTAAACACACGGCTGGTTAAAAAAAAAGTTTTAAAGAAAATTGCAAATTATTGTTAAGTTATTAAATAAATAGAGAAAAGTCAAAGCAAAAAAGACAAATTGTAAAAATACAACTGAAGCTGTTATTGTTTGAACAAAGAGAGAGAATACAAAAACCAAACCAAGTTTGCAAAAAGGGAGTGTTAACCAAGAAGAGAAGTGTTTCTTATTGCCGGAACAATTGCTTCTTTTTTCTTAAGCTGGGAAGTTGTTGTGGTTGCTCCTGCCAAGTGGTGGTAGTGTTGTAGATTCCATCCATCATTTCCCAACCAACCATCTTCGTTAAGTAGCTGAGGATCAGTTGAAGATGGCTTTGGATATCCAGGTGAATGGCAGTAATGCTGCTCTGACATCATCCTTTACATCCAAGAAAAAGGATGCTGCCACAAATGCTGACAAAGAAAATCTATGGTAAGTAGGAGAAATGGCTATTTTGCCAAAAGGTTGAGTGTGTAGGGCCGAAGCAAAAAAATATTACTCATCGTAAAAAGCTGTAGCAGAAAAAATGAACATGAAAAGACCTGTTTCTATTTTCTGCCTTCATCTGTTTTGCCTTAAACTTGCACTTTGCATTTTCTCGATGTGGTGGTTGGTTGGTTGGCAGGCGGATTGCTGCTTCTGTAAGTGGTGAGCAATACAGTGTGTGGGTGGATTTTCTTCTTTCATTGTTGGCGGAGGCCCCTTCACTTCCAATTACAAAGCAACTTACAATTTGTGACCAATACTCTAGTCATGTTGTTGTTGTGGGTTGTTTTATTTTTCGCTTTGCCATTCTAACCCCAAAAAAATAAATATGCCAAATCCCAAAAAAGAAAAGTCTACGACTATCAACTAACCACTATCTACCATTCACTCTACGTTTTTTTGCACCTTCTTCCGTTTTGCACAAATTTCGTTAATTTCTTACCTTTATTTTCGCATAGAGCCCCATCAACCAACTAACCAAAAGAAGTCATGCTGTTTGTTGTTGTTTTCTTTTGAGAGTGAGGTTTTGTGTGTGTGTGGTATTAACATTTCTCGCATATTTTTGTTGACTTCATTTGTTTGATGTTTGTTGGTGTTCTTTTTATTTTTGGTTGTTTCGTTGGTTGGGTGGGGGGAGAGGAAAACAACAAGACAGCAAGTCTGTACGAGAGAGAGAGAGAGAATTCAAGAAACAATCATCATTGTATCCACCACCGCCGCCGTTGCCACTTTTGTAGGGAGCCTAGCTGACGTTTCATATGAATTTCTCTAATAACTCTCACACAAAATCCACTCTCTTAGTCGTTTTGGGGTATTTTTTGTTATTTGTTTTATATTTAATTTTATTTATTTTTCGGCCATGGGAATCATTTTACAACATGATGATGATTTTTTTGTTTTATTTTGTTTATTTTTATTTTTTCCTTCATTGTGTTACAGTTTTTCTGCAAGAGTAAGTTTTTTTTCGGTTGTTGTTGGTTTTTGTAATGACTGTGTCTTCTTAAGTAGATGCATCTGGGATGAGAGCGTTACGGTTGGTTGAGTTGACACATTGCTGGTGATGAGAGCACCGTTTTGATTCCCTCCCTCCGTGTGTATTTTTGCTGTTTTTTTCTGTTTGATTTCGTGGCTACACTACTTGAGATATGATGAGTAGACGAATTGTTGTTGCTATTAACGTCATCATTAACAAAAAGAAAAACAATTGTAGCTGCGGCGGCATGCTATTGTTTTTGTTTTTTTTTCTTTCCTTTAATTTTTGACACATTGCAGGTGTGAAAGCTATCTCTCTATTAAAAGTGTCATAATAATATATGGGGAGAGTTTTGCACAAAGTTGTTTTTTTTTCGTAGAACAAATGGAAGTAATTTTGAATGAATGATTAACAAAAAATATTTAGAATTAAAAATTGTTTCAAATTATGTTTTGTATGCAATGGCAGGGATTGGCATTTGAGTATGGTGTGTGTGTGCCGGAATTTATTGTTTGTTATGCATCAATTACATTAAGGTGTGTGTAAAGTATGTGCACTGTAAATGGGTTATGTTTCTTTATCTAAATCATGATTTGTTTTGATTTTTAGAAATGTTCAAAGTTCAGACAGACGTAAAGTCTATCATAACATGCTGATATAAAAGAAAACGAAGTGGATAACAAATTCGTATGAAGGTTTAACAAATCCTGGAGATTTTTGTAAGGAACAACTTGATAAAAACGATTAGATATTTATACCCTACACAACTATGTTGTCAGGGTATTATAGCTTTCTGCAGCCCCAAGAGTTTGTAATGCCGCGAAATATTGGTCCTAGACAGACCGATCGCCATATCTCGACTAGCTGAGTCAATCTAGACATGTGTGTCCGTCCGTCTGTCTATTATAATTTGTAAACACGATACAGACCACAGTTATGGGTCAATCTTCACGAAATTTTACATGTAGGATTGGTTCTGGCCAATGAAGACCCCTATTGTTTTTGGTATAAAGATGGGTTAATATTTAGGGAATGAAATGGACCAAATACTTAATTTTTGTCTCTTTTTCTGGTCGCTACAGAGATCGCAATTATGGCCCAAGCATCGCGAAATACGCATGCCTGTTTTGATAAAGATCGATCAATATTCAGCGGATCAAATGGACCCTGACTTTTGTGTGAAAAATTACCCCAAGAGTCCGTAACGCCGCGAAATATTGGTCATAGACAGACCTTTAAGCATACCGATCGTCATATCTCGACTAGCTGTGTCGAGATATGACATGAGTGTCCGTCCGTCTGTCCATTATAATTTGTAAACAGGATGCAGACCGCAGTTGAGGACCAATCTTCACGAAATTTTACATGTAAGATTGGTTCTGGCCAATGAAGACCCCCATTGCTTTTTTGGTATAAAGATCGGTTAATATTTAGGGGATGAAATGGAGCAAACACTTAATTTTTGTCGCAATTATGGCCCGAACATAGCGAACTACGCATGCCTGTTTTAATAAAGATCGGTCAATATTCAGCGGGTCAAAGGGACCCTGACTTTTGTGTGAAAAATTACAAAAATTATATTCTATAGCGTACATATTTACCCTTAAGGACATAGACCCGAGAAGATGATTGTATATCCAAGAGGAGTGGTTGAACATTAAATTGATACCGATCGCTTTGAAATTTTCCATGAGGATCCAGGTATGGTCAAGGATAACGCCTATAATTATCGTTGATGGACAGACAATAATTTTGGGATGAATTAAAGTGAAAACTTAATTTTGTTGTTTTTTATTCGAATCGATCTATAGGCCACAATTGAAAGCCGAACATCACAGCACAAGCCGCGGTGAAGGGAATCTAAACAAGTAATTAGAACGGCTGTAATATTTGTTGATCTCTAGTCGATAAAGAGGGTGCAACTATCACGAAATATTGCCCAGGCTCTTAATAAAAATCCGCAGAAAGTTAGAGTTCCGTGGTAGTTGTCTAGGGTATTGTATAGGTTTTTTATATTTTTTCCAGAAGTAGGGGGGTATTACCCTAATTATGGGATATATTTTTTGTTTTGGGGGACGCCTACGGTTGTTTTACCCAAAGTTGGTATCATTTTAAATGAGAAGTGACCGATGATGGACCGAAGGACCGAAGAATATATTTTTTGTCTTGGGGGTGTTTGACCCGGAAGTGGGTGATGGACCGAAGGACCATTACAACTATTTAAAAAGAGATTTTGTCGCCAAGTCGATTTTTCCATCTGTTCATAGAATAAAGATTTAAACTCCCTGCCGAAGGTCAACCACGAACAAAAACTATTCTATTTAAAACGGGACTCTGTCCCTTAGACGATTTGGACATCCGTCCAGAGAAGACAGTCTATGTAAGGATCCTAGTCGAACTTTGGAACCAAAATCTGAGAAAGTGTGGACTTCTAACACGACTTCTGGATCTTGTTCCTACATTCCATGACTCACAATCTTTACACCTAATATATTGAAAAAATTTGTAGTCGGAATAATTTAATTTCAGGAGCATGACGAACAGCGTGGCTGTGGAATACAAAATCATCAAT
>NW_026874250.1:0-15951 GCF_032173495.1 Musca vetustissima
ATAGCAAAATCTGAAATTTTTATAAAGATCACATATTTACCGAAATATGGTTTTTAATTTTAACGTTTCCACTTCCTCAAAATATGCACCGGAGACTGTAATCGCGATAGAACTCGAAATACTTCAGATATAGCTTTGAAATTTTGGTGCACATTGCAACTACTCCTACTCCTATTATGTTTGGTATTGAAAATTTAATATAGGAAGTAATGCAAATGTGGTATACCCATTTGTTTTTAGATTGCCAAATTTTTATTTTTTATCCGATTAAATTGAAATTTTGCACATAACATGCTACATGTGTTGTCTTTCCATGTATCAATTTGAAAATATAATTATTCTAACAATTTAAGAGATATTTGAGAAAAAATTTGAAATTCCATTAAAAGTGATTTTAAAAAAAGTGAAGGTAATGTGGTGTACCACATGATGTTCATGTGGTATAGTATAATATTCCTTCCAATTGATATCTTATATAATTTATCGTTTTAATGAATATGTCGTACCACATTACCTGTTTTTCACTTGTGTGTGTACTGAAGAAATTTCTAGTGAGATTTTTTTCCTAAATTGGTGATTATGTGTTGCAATCGCGCATAATATTTGATTTTTACTTCATACTAAGTATTTTAATGTTTTAGTAATAACGATTAAATTACATCCGTAAAACAAAAAATTATTTTTAAACTTGAACGGAAAAAAGTCATGAAAAATTTAATTTTTGGTACTGATTCTCAACGTGATTTAAATAAATTAAGCAGATCATTTCTATCTTATTTTTTTGAGAACAGCAAACTATAGAACATGTTTCAGTTATTCTAAAATTTTCAGTTTACAAAAAAGTGACTATACCACATCACTATATCGATTTTCACTATTTTTGTTTTTAGACCCCACATAATGATACTGAAAGAATCAACACATTATTGTGGATTTTCTTTCAACAACCAAGGTAAAACCTGGAACTTTAAAAATATATTTTTAATATTTGTTAAAATTATTTTATTAAGAACATTTTTCAAGGTCAATAAATCTGCGTTGTAATGGGTTCTAGGAAACTTTAGTTTTGTATTCATGTCTTATTTTTTAATAAAACATAACAAGGAACATCTTCTTATGTTTTATTATCGTTTTATCTATTCTTATAAACGAATTTCAAAATTCCTAAATTTCTTTTTTTAATTCCTTGAAATTGCATTTTGTCACGATTTAACATTCAAGAAAACAAAACGCAACAAATTGTCAATTAATTGACACAGATCTTGGGCAGGCAACATGCAAATAGTCTTTACCATCTTATCAATATTAAATTTCCGGGAAATGGGGAAAAAATCTCTTATGCCACACGTCTGATGGACTTCCCGGAAACGATGAATTTTCTTTTCTTCATACAGTCTTCATTCAATAAACACATATTAAACAAAAAATGCAACAACAACAAATTGATGTACTCCAGATGAGTGAGTTTATCTACAAATTCACCTGCAAACTACACCTTTTTTTTAACAGAACATTACACAAATCAGGTTTTCGTTGTTGCCCACACTATCCACCCGATGTGTGTCAAAGGAAACAAGCTCTGGCCAAACAAACCTGTAAAAGAAAATGGGCCGACCCAGTGATGATGATGACGGATGGATAGTTGGCTGCCTGATGGAGGAGATATAAAAGCGACCGCATCGCATTCGTCTTATCGCAACGCAAATACAAATCGACAAAGAAAACCTCAAAGGAGCGCGGGTGGTTTGTTGATTGTTGTCTAATACTGGGTTGTTGGTTGGCTGGTTCGTTGATGGATTAAAACCTCAACCTAATGAAGATCCTAAATAAATTCAAATTTCGAAATCTTATCAGCATAACCATCTAACCAACATTAAGATGATCATTTTATTGATGATAACACCAACACTGAATGTTTTCTTAGAGCGCTTGCTGTTTACACTGGACTCTGCTAATGATGAGGAATAATGATGGTGATGATGATGCTCAGCATTGCTACAACTATGTTGACGATCTTCTAGCGTCGTATGTAAATTACAAACGAAGATATGAATTTACATGCAAAAAATAAACAAATTCAACACATATTGTAATAACAAACATCCTTTCGGTTTTCCATTTGGAAAAAAAACTCGGCGCAAACAAATTTTGTACAAATACAGCATACAATAAAAATTTTGGATTTTTTAATATTATTTTTCTTCTCTCGG
The DNA here is from genome assembly GCF_032173495.1 of Musca vetustissima. Taxonomy (NCBI): domain Eukaryota; kingdom Metazoa; phylum Arthropoda; class Insecta; order Diptera; family Muscidae; genus Musca; species Musca vetustissima. The sequence goes on from NW_026874250.1 coordinate 2,211, forward strand.
CCTCTCTAGCCTGCTTTCCCTCTCTCTCTCATTCGTATGCTGATATTACAACACATTATCCTTGTGTAAAGAAATACTTTGTAAAAAGGAAGAAAAATAAACAAACGAACAAGCAAATCTCTTGCAATGTTGAATGAATGTTGCACTGAGTGTCTGTCCGTCCGTCCATCCGGCTGTCCCTCTCAACGACCGCATAAATCACATCCTTTTGTGAAATCCTTTCGCTACAATGCACTCTTTTATTTCCTCTGTTTGCCTTTTTTACCTCAAGCTAATGTTTGTTTGCCATGGCCATTAAATATTTAACTTTACTAATTACCAATTCATAACGAAAACGTCCGGTTGTTGGTTGGATGGTGCTTTTGGTTTTCCTGACTGGGACAAACCGCAGTTTCGTTTGAAAATGTGTTGGTCCTAACAACCGCCAGCTAATTGCGTTTTGTTGCAGTGTGTTGTTGTTGCATTGTGTGCTCTGCTGTGCGCAAGCGCACATTTTCCTTCACTCTTTGACAAAGGATTCATTCGCTGACCGCTACACCACATCAAACCGAAATGTAAACATGGGAAAAACAAAAAACAAGGATCTCATGTGGTCGTCACTGAGGTCCTGTTTGTTTTCTGGTTAATATTTTGTTTGGTTTGCGTTTGTGTTTTTATATTTCGTAATTGTAACTATTTGCTTGCCCAGTTACTATTTACTCTGTCCCTTTGTTGTTGTAAATTCTGGCGATCGTTAGTTGTTGTTTATGCGGGTGGCATAAATATTTCATTCAATTGGATTCTCATTAGTGCGGCATAATTTACATACATATGTATGTATGCACAATAGCATAATGATGTACATGTGAATATTAGGGGTATATTATTTGTATTTATTTATTTTTGTTTTATTATTGGTGAATATAATCGTGGGATTTTGGTATGTTTCCTTATAGGCATAAAAATATACTAATGAAAAATAACTGGCATTTTTTTACATCGAGTTATATTTTTGCAAGAATTTCACACTCTCGATAATCAAATGTTATTTTATTTTTTTTTTTTGAATTTTCAATATATTTATTTGAAAGGATTCCTTTGGCCATTATTCTATATGTACATTGTACAATTTGGATATTCGGAGAAAAATGTAAATATTCCAATATTTTAAATGCTATTTGTGGCGTACTAAATCTTTGTAAAAAGTTCACCATCATATCTTCGGATTTAATGTAGGTTCTATAAAAATATTAGCATTTAATATTTGAATTCGGATGTTACATTAATTTCATATGATAATTGCATATTCTTAAAATGTTGACTCTTTGAGATTGGGGAGTTGACCGAAGGTTAAATCCAAATGCCACTTAATCTAACTTTTGGATATATAACATTACGATATATATATATATATATATATATATATATTTTTCAAAAGTTGACCATATGTATACCAAATCTTGTACCTTTACGTCATCAATTTGAAAATTTGTCATTTAAAGCAATGGTGGGCAAAATTTCTCTTAAAAAATTGTTAAGGGAAATAAAAACATTAATTACACTGTGCGACACGAAAATTTTTCAGGGGTTCTAAAGTACCAATTCTGTTTAGTTGGAGTCCCTGGACCACGAAAATACCTTTGGTTTTTCTGCGTCACTTCGAAAATTAATTTTATAACGGTAAACATAGAGAATAACGTGGTTTCGTGGATTTTCCATGTGAAACTTGAATAACTTATTTTCTTTATAACGGATTTATATTATTCTTTTTTTCTTTCGAAGAGTACAATTTGGTAAATCGGTTGAGGATTGGCTGAGTTACAGCGGTTGAAATGTGAAAAAATACTCATGAAATGACAAAATTTATTTTTCTTCGGACTGGACGATGAAATTATGATATCAAGCCATATAAGTTTTAATATATTACGGGGAAGAAAATTAAATTAGCTTTCGAAAATCAAAAAAATCGGTTAAAAAATGGATGACTTATACACATTTTTGTATTGATTCTATGCATATTCTCTAAAGGAAATATGGGTCTGTATCGTTTCCTGTTACAACCCGTTATGTTTGCAACAGGCAAAAGGAAACGAGATAGACCCATAGTTCCTTTAGAGAATATGCACAGTGTAATCATCTAATCAGCCGTTCTATGTATTTGGTCAGATCCCTTTCACTGTGTAAAATATGTGACGTTGTGCGGGACTACCGTAATATGGGACAATTAAACAGATATCAATATTGACATTTTTGTAGTGAGATCCAATGAGAGTAAAAAATACGTCCAAAAACGTGTCCAAAATTCTCAAAATACCGACCTGGGCCAATATTAAAAATTGTTAATGCTGAGATGTGCTGACACCGGACATTTAAAATACCAAATTACAATCAATTAAACACGATTCAAAAATATCTATTTTGATGGGTACCATATTATGGAGGATACCCTTATATATGGGTCAATATTAATAATTTTTTACTACGAAAATTTCCAATTCGGGGACCGTTATATAGGGGCTACCCCAAAAACGTAGGTCAGTATTAATAATTTTTTATTCGGAGATGTGCTATATCATGAGAACCCAAAATACTAAATCCACGCATATTTTTAAAGACAGAAAACTTATTTTTTAAAAATCCACGCCTAGTTTAAAAGACAGAAAACTTATTTTTTTATTTTCAAAGACTGAAAACATACTTTTTATAAATCCACGGCTTCGTAACGATTGAAAAAAAATATTTTTAAAAAAATCCACCCCTTTCGTAAATAATTTTAAAAATTCAAAAAAATGCCTAAAAATATAATTCTGGAACAACAATATATTTTTTTAAATTCAATCGTTTGTTAGTCCTGCTCCCCTTTATTGATAATGATGTTTCACAACAGATGTTACCCTTACCTTTTTGGAACAAAAGTGCACAACTTTTCTTAGAACAAATGAAATGCGAAACAAATTCTATGGAAACTCGTGCCAACAAATTAATAATCAACAATTAATTTTAAGCTCTTCATTATTGACCTCCTTCCCCCAAAACGTGGCAAATGTCTTGTTTAGAAAAATAAATAAGACTGACTGACATACGTCAAAATCATTTCTCAAACACGGATCAAATTATGGTTGGATTATGCCATATGACATATATCGATCATCGAAAAACTACACGCAATACGAACCTTTGTTTCGTGTTCAAACGCCTACAACTTGAAGTGAAAAATGAAGCAAGACCTACGGAGGATATTGAATGCAGCATTTAAATCCCGAAGATACCCTATGATTCAGTAAAAACCATTGTATAAATAATAATGTATAAATAATATAGGTAGGAAAAAAGGATCACCACATTTAAGTATCGCCGATCTTCAGGTGTTTTGTACTATAAGAATCATATAGAAATTCTATTATAATTAAAATCGGAATCTAACAAGTGTGCAATTTGTGAGTCTATTTTTAAATATCGATCTCAAATAAAAAAAAAAACAAACATAAGAATATTATCATTCGTAAACGTCACTGCAAGTTCATGACACTCTTGAATCCCTTGCCAAACAAAGGGGTGTTGCTCTTAGCCCCATGTCATTACGAAGGCTCATTTAAGCTGGTTAATCAAATAAACACAACCACAAAAATAAAGGGATCATCTTTCCTAACGAGCCCAATATATGGATGGGGTAAAAAGACCTCATCTGAGAATGATTAACACTTTCCCTACTAAATTGAGGGTTAAATGCCAAAAGGGTAAACGAAGTGCCGAAGAAGAAAAAAACTCGGGACAAATTAAGATCTTTAAGAAATATAAACCACATATGAACCAACTAATGATGGGGAACAACAAAAATAAACAAACAAAATTAAGGGTTAGATGAATGATGAAGGGAACGGAGGGAGGGAGAGAGATCATCAATGTCGCTTCCAAATTGATAACACACCATGCGGCACACATCGAAATGGTAGCAACAAAATGCTTAACCGGAAGATTAGAATGTTTGATAATCTTAAAGGCGCACACACAAGAATAACGAAACTCAAAAAAGGGGGAGCGTCTGAACATTAAAAAAAGAAAACGACGAAAGGGTCATGTTAAGATTGCATCTATAAAAAATAATAAAAAACAGCAACACGGTGGAGGAATGTGGCACACACACGGCAACGTAGGCACAACACGATGGAAGGTGTTGAAGCAGTGATCTTTAGGGCAACACTTAAAGATCACCCTTTTTGTGTTGGCTGAATGACTGGCTGCCAGCCATTCAGCCTGTGTTGAAAGTGTTATTGCCCTGGGGTTAAATAGTTTGGATGATCACGGATAAAGAGGTGCCCCTCCTTGTGCCGTGTTAATAATTCCTAATGTGGTGTCTTTATTTGTTCAGCATGCTTAAGTATTTTGTAAGACATGATCATTATGTGGCCATCAATGCCATCGTAATTCATGTGCTTCGACTCCACCAAAATTAGGGAATATTAAAAAAAGGGAGCTTCGATATCAACAACAAAACATATTTGAAATTCTATTTAAAATACTTTACACGCCTGAAAATTTTGTTTTATGGCTTGTCATGGAAGGTGTTAATACTGAATGGGGTTAATTTTTGTTATTGTTGGGGTTGATACAACATCTGTTCGGGAGTTGTGGCATTTGTATGACAATCACGTCTAACACAAATCATGAATGCATCAGACGCAACAATGCACTTGCTGGGCTATTAACTAAACTGAACCCAAGTCTAGTGATTGCCGGCAGAGGGGGAAACGATTATTTAATTTGTCATTAACGTGATTTAGAAGTGCATTTTTGTGGTCTGATGAACTATGCTGTTGCTGCAGCATTTGATTTACAATTTTAATTTAGAAAAAATGTCTATGGAATTTTTAATTCGGAATTTCTCACCTCTGTGGTAGGTCGGGTATGGTATTATTGGTTCGATCGTGGGATCGACGTTTTTTATTTATACAGCTTTATGGTGGCCAGTGCAATTTGAAAAGGAAGCAGTGTTGGTGTATAGAAATACAACATTTAAATATGCTTTATGTCCCTTGAGTTTATGGTGTCAATATCCGCCTCACAAGTTGTCGAATTTTATTGAAGATGAGCAAGTAATGGAAATATTTAAATATTGATTTCTTGAAAATACATAATTATTTTGTAAACATCAATTCGAAATGTATTAAATATATATTAGATGTATTTTGAATAATCCATGCATAAATACTAATTAGGTGTCTGAGGTTACAATGGAGCCAATGGCTTGGTAAATAGGAAAAGTAAAAAGAATATTCAATTCAAATTCTGAGACGTAGAAGAAATTTCACTTATAGTGGTAGTATTTGTAAGACATGTATAAAACAAATGAAAGGACCTACATACACCAAGCACCCAAACGTATTCCTAAAGTTTTTAAATCCTACACAATTATTTGAAGATGGTAATATAATTTTGTCGGTCCCAAGATCCACCTTCAAGTATAGATGGGTCATATATCGACTACTTAAGGGAACCCCCCCCCCCCTCCCATTCTCGATTTCTTATTTTTAAGATTTTAAATGGTCTGGTAAATGAATACCAATGCTTGTTAAGGTTTGTAACCTAACACATATATATATTTGAAGATTTAAACAAGAAGAAAAATAAATTACACCAAGTGAAAAAGCGTTAAGTTCGGCCGGGCCGAACTTTGTATACCCTCCACCATAGATATACTGACAGGTACTAGAAATGAAAATAAAGGAAACATACCAAAAAGTGGACCTATACCGACATGTCTAAAATCGGATTATGTAAACCATAATACAAATTTCAGAAATTTTTAATTGATAATTCAAATTCGAAGATGGGGAATATCGGTCCACTCCTTCTGAAACCTCCACAGAGGCTAGGTCTAAATGCGACTATAGTTCATTATCGAACCTTACGTTCTAATTTTTTACCTCGCTATCCTCTGCAGGTGAAATGATTACACTAGAGTCTTAGAACCAAACTCAAAACGCGAAACATATCAGATAACTATATTAATATAAAAAAGGGGGTTATATGGGGACTACCCCAAAAAAAAAAATAAATTACAGCTAATTCGGCGGAAAAATACGATCAAAACCCCCAAAATTCTAAAAATTGGGAGGTACCATTATATAGGGGCTACCAGAAAAAGTGGACCTATATTTATAATTTTTTGTGGAGACATTAAGGACCCAATAAGAACCCAATGTAGAAAAGTTCAGCGAAAAACGTGCTCAAGAACCCCAAAATACCGAAAATTGGGGGGTACCCTTATATGGGGGCTACCCGAAAAAATTGACCTATATACATAATTTTTTTTAGAGAGGTTTGGTACCTATTAAGAACTCAAAACACTAAATTACAGCCAATTCGGCGGAAAAATTCGACCAAAACCCCCAAAATACTGAAAATTAGGAGGTTCCGTTATATGGGGGCTACCAGAAAATATGGACCTATACTTATAGTTTTTTGTGGAGACATTTAGTATCCAATAAGAACCCAATGTACCAAATTTCAGCGAATTCGGCTGAAAAAGGCGCTCAAGAACCCTAAAATACCGAAATTTGCCGGGTACCCTTATATGGGAGCTATGCCTAAACGTGGACCGATATATCCCATCTTCGAACTTGACCTGCCTGCAGACGAAAGACAACCCTATGCAAAATTTCAGCACCCTATCTCAATTTCTTCAGAAGATAGCGTGATTACAACAGACGGACGGACGGACAGACGGACGTCTTAGAATTTTACCCTGATCATGAATATATATACTTTATAGGGTCGGAAATGAATATTTCGAGGAGTTACAAACGGAATGACAAAATTAATATACCCTCCATTTTATGGTGGAGGGTATAAGAATTGTTTGTTGTTGTTTTGTGTGATCAAAGAAAAGTTCTTATTTTCGATGGCGGGCATGATACGGTGTTAGAAACGGTGTTAGAAAAAGTACATGTCTGGCTCTCGTATGAACTAGGATTATTGACATCGCACAACAAATAACAAAATGTCGGAAATTTGAATTTTTTTTTTGGAAAATCGCATATTTTTGACCACAATCTAAGTTAAAAAATAAGGAAGATAAGGATAAGGAAGAAGATATTCAACGATTAGCTTTATCCTAGTTCATACGAGAGCTATACACTCCCAGAGAAACGTGTCCAAATTTGGAACCGATTGGATTATTAGTTTTTGAGTTATCGTGCCCGCATTCGTAAAACACTGCTTCGAGAAAAATGCGTTTAAAGTTTGAGAATCAATCTTGCCGTCATTTGATGCTGACACAATAAATCGGCTATATCTTCAAGAGTTCTTGAGATTTTCAATTGAAATTTTGTAGGGACAATTTTTGACACCGAGAATGGGGGGTCCCCTTAAATCAATATATTTGTGTGTGTTTGTCCGCCGTAGTCATGGACGAACATTCGCGCAGATCTCCCAACGATCTTCTTATATTAAGGGCATCAAAAGGATCAAAGACTTTATTTTTTGAGTGATTTTCTTGTCACTTAACACTAGAAAGACTGGACTTTTGTATATACCTATATTCCCTAAAATCGGTCAAAATGACCTAATTCTGAAAAAAATTTTATTGTGTACAGACATTTTTTTAAACTCATTTTTAATATTTTTTACATTATTTACAATCATACAAAACGTTGTTATCATTTGTTTCCGACGGGTGTGCTCTCGAGTTTCCTTTTTTGAAAAATAAGAGTGCGGACAAAATGTTCGAAAAAGAGTAAGTGTTTATTCTAAGAGTGAAATCGGCTGGAAATATAAAATTTATTTTTCCCGATTTGTGTGTTCGTTTGTGTTTCTAGAGTAGCAAACGGGTTTCGATGTTGTTGTACTGATCTGGTCATATAAGAAATTTACTTTATACATTAACTAGCGGGCCCAGCAAACGTTGTCTTGCCCAGCAATATTGTTGATTTATAATTCTCGGAATTTTAGATTTGTTTTTAAACCCTCCACTATAAGGTAAAGTGTACAGATCTTTGTAATATATTTTTCTATTTTTGCATTCTAATGTTTCTGTTGATATAAATGTATTAATATTCGAATTCGTAGAAAAAATTAATTTTAATAATTTTAAATGCGCATATAAGTTTGACTTTCGGATTTAATTACATTTTCCCAATATATTTAAAAGACTTCCTCATTACAGTAGCCCAATATAAAGTTAGCTTTTTATACCCTCCACTATAAGAGAGAGCTTTGAAATTTGCACATACATTACTACTCCTAAGATATTTGATATTGAAATGTTCCATATTGGTTCTCTTTTAAAGGTAACCCCCATAAAACAGTATTTTGTAATATGAGGAATTTTCATGATTTTTTCCGTACAAAAAATTATTAATGTTTCGGGGTACCGCCCATATAATGGTAGCTCTCAATATTCGGTATTTTGAAGATCTTGGGCACGGCCTTCAACAGAATTACTTCTAATTTAATAGGGATACTTACTGAGCAGAAAATATCTCTACTCAAAACTATCAATATATAATATTCGAAATTTGGCTTAATTTTATATTTTGGATCATCATTGAGTACAAAATGTTCCTAACAAAATTTGCCCAAGCTTCCCAAAAGCCTCCACATTATTCGATCCTTTGGGGATTTGGACATGTTTTTCAACCTTATCATCTGTAGTTCGTTGTTTGCTTCAATATTATCAATATTGCACCACCTTTGTGGGGTAGACCCTATATAACGGCACATATAATATTCGGTATTTTGAGGAGTTTGGTTACGCTTTCAAGCAAATTGGCTGTAATTGGTTTAGATCATCATTGAGTACAAAATATCATTACAAAAAATTATCAATATTGGCTCAAGTTTCCGGGTAGCACCCATATAATGGTGTCCCCCATACCATTACTCAAGTGATGTCAAATCTTCCTAGAAAAACCTAATATATCACCATTCCCATTGTAATAGCTGTAATATGTCATTCCGGTATATTTGGGGATAAGACACATTTTTTCAAAAAATCTCTATTTAGGTCCAAGTTTCGATATAGCTCCTACATACTGCTCCTACATTCGGCATTTTAAATAAAGACAGAAATTCCTCAAAAAGTTGGCTATAATTAGGCATAATGGATTCCAGTGAATAAATAATATCATATCATGAGAAATTATGCACTATTGCTTAACGTTTTAAAAATACGCCATAAATATTTCCCGTTTAATTTTTCGATATGTTTAAGTTCTTACCCCCGTTTTTGCAATTTGCAATTTTATAGTCACATGTCCAACCTGAATAGGTAACATCATGAGACTCTTTATTATAATAAATATTTTCGATGTAAATTTTGGTATAGCATTCACATTAGGTATTTTGCCTTGGCTGGTTTACTGTTTTTTCGTTAATTGTTCTCTTTCCAGTTGAGCTTGATGATAGATTTTGCAGAGAAAATATCTTGTATATCAGTTTTGTCTGTGATACACATTTTTTGTGTCGGTTATATGCGATGATTAGGCACAGAACCACCAAAAATGGTACCACCTGATTTGGTACTTTAAGGAACAACATGTTCCTATGGAACTATTACTATTATTATTTTCAAGCAAATTTCCTGAATGGGCACGAACTTTATTAAGAATGTCTTCTGATTTTCCATCCTAGCATTTGCCGCAACATTTACGTGCATTTTATGGAAAATGTGTACATACAATGATCGCGTGTAATACAATGATATACTTTTAAATTTTTAGGTATAATTGACAAATGTAGACTTAAAGGAATGATACGCGGCCAAATTTCACCCAAAATATCTCAAAATAACATCTATGACGTGGTGCAACCAAAATAGCTCGATACCAAATTCGTGGAAATGCAAATATGCTTCATAAATTTTTTGCGATTTTGAAATTTTTTGAACCTTTTAAACCTTCCCTGAAGCTCCACGAACATTTCAAGACTAATGTAAGAAAAATCCGTTCAGCCGTTTTAGAGTTTTAGCGAGACTAACGAACAGCAATTAATTTTTATATATATAGAAGATATTTTTTTAAAAATCCATACCTATTGTTGGTGACTGAAAAGATATTTTTTAAAGAAATCCTCGCTTATCGTCGGTGACTGAAAAAAAACATTTAAAAAATCACGCTAATTGCTGATGTCTAAGAAAATATTTTTAAAAAATCCACGCCTATTTTATATGCTTAAAAAAATTAAAAATCCTAAAAAAGATTTTGTGGGTGACGGAAAAAAAATGTTTTCTATTTTCTATGCTAAAAAAATGCACGCCTATGTAAAAATATTTTTAAAATAGATCCTTTTGTTATACTTATTATGTTTATTATGCTGAACATGTAGAAAAAATGAAAACCGTAATATTTTTGCTTAGAGCAAATATGGACTCTATCCATTTCCATTACTTATAGCACGTCCCCCACAATGAGCACAATATAGAAAATACATTTATTTTCTAAAATTCGAAATGAGTCCACGACAGGATAAGTGCTCAAAATTGAGTGACCTTGAAACCTGCATTCCGACTTCGGAGTCGGAAATAAAAAATGGCATTCGTGTATCCTATGATCGAAGAAAAATGCCAACGGAGAAAATTTCAATTGATTCTCAAATAAATAAACGATACCAAAGGTTTTGAACTTAGAATTTTATATGAAGGAAATCGTTTACCTTTTTAGTTGTTGCTTCTGTCCCCAGTTAGTTGCAATTATTTTTCGCTAAACTCATCAACACCTTTTGCCCCTATAAAAAAGGCCTTCAATAGGATACAAGATCATTGAAGTAATTATTTCCCAATGATCAACAGATTTTTTGTTTTTCTTTTATTGTTGATGAATCTATTTACAGTTGTTAAAAAGAGGGAATATTATTAACTAATAAAAGTAAAAAATTCCCTAGCATTACCAATAATTCAATATGCCCTTATGCTACATTTGCCCATTCAATAGTTCTTTATAATTTTTTTATAATTTTCCTTCGTCCTCAAAAAAGACAGTTCATATCTAACAACAATTATTATCCATTAAAAATAAATCTCTCTCCCGAGCTATGATGTATCACTTCCTACAGAAATAGAAAACTATATTAGCTGGTAATCCAAAACTAAAGTTTCCTCAAAAGAATCCCCTTAGAAAATAACGATGATGATGATCAATCATCATTTGAATGTTTGGGCAAGAATGAATGTGATGGAAAAGTGATGGAAATTGCAAAAATATTACAGAATGTCATTCAAAGAAGAAGATTGTGAAATGTGTGTGCATTGAATATATCATTATGTGTTTATGTATGTGGTTATGGATATTTAAAACCAAAGCAAACACTTTGTCTTTGGTCAACAATCTATGGCAATATTCATTCAATGTTAGTTGAGCAGCAGCTATGGACAAATCCTAAGCTCATGTATGAAGTGAATGAAATCGTATCGAAATACTGCCATTATTTCTAACACTTGTGTAAATTCATTCATGACCCTTGCATCCATATTTGTCTCTATTCTGTTCAGATTTTGCAATTTTTGTCTTATAAACACCCCATGGTGTAAGGATACTCCCAAAGGAAAATATTCATATTCCCGCTGTGTCAATTTGTAAACCATATTCATTTTACACAAACACACAGAGAGGCGAAATATGTTTCATATTTGATAGAAAATAGAACATCCTGAGGTGTTTTCGTTCTAGGAATTTAAAAATGTAATTGGAAACATGTTTTAAATATGTAATATATTTATATCCTCCCTCATAAGGGGAGGGCATATTGAAATTGTTTGCAACACCTCGAAATCTCGACGAAAAGCCCATAAATAAAATTCAAAGATTTTGTCATTTCCGAAGGTATATTGAAATCAAAAAGAAATTGCAACGTACTTGAATAAACTGGATTTCATCATGGCCGACAAAAACCGACCATATAAGTCGAGGACTTAACCACAGCAGGTCATGCCATAGACCTGTGTTGGTAACGTTTGACCTTTGATACCGTCAATATTTTTTGAGGAAGCTGGTAACACTTCTTTCCGTATAATTAAAAATATGTTCGGATGCCAATCGTGTATGGATTCTCGGAATAATAAATCAAAACCCCGTAGGGTGACCATTTACATGAAGAGATAAAGATATTTCCCTTCGTCAGCATAGAAATATGATTTCGTTGCAGTACATGCTTAGTTAGGTCAGAGCGAATCATCAAGACCATCGCATTGTAAATAGAATACCTCCGACTAGGATCTGCATGATCTAGATAGATAGGTCCAACGATATAAAAGGGTGACCCTACATCATAAGGCTTATCGAACAGATCTGAATAGTAGCAGTTGCCGACACATGAAATTAATCTCTTCATCGGAGCTTACATTCCGACAAGTAAAGAACAGATTTAAAGACAATTTTTAATATGCAGTTCCCACCAGATTTTAGTTAGTTTATAGCTCTAAATCCCTAGGTGAGACGCTGATCAGGAGTATGCACCAACTGATTAGAACAATTTGGCTAGAGGAATGCATGCCCAATGATTGGAACCTCAGCATCCTGTGTCCCGTTCACGAAAAAGACGACAAGACGAAATGTGTCATTTATAGAGGAATTAGTCTCCTTCCTATCGCATATAAAGTACTATCCAGCGTGCTGTGTGGACGACTGAAGCACATGGTCAATGATATTATTGGATGTTATACAGTCCTGGAAAATCTGTCACTATAGATCAAATTTCCACACTTCGCCATCAAATGAAGAAGTGAAGGTTCAAGCGGATGACAACATTTCGAAACATGGTCTTTCATATTGGAAGAGCTGCGCACAAAACCATGTAAATCTTGTTTAAGCTCAGCATATGGAGCAAATATTCTGTCTCCCGCCAGCTAAGTAAGTAGATCCTAGGTACTGATTAAAAACGGATAATAAAGGTCCAAGTTTTTACATACGCTCCACATAGAGGTGACTGCCAATTTTAAGTATTCTGCTGATTCTAAACCGATTTTCTAATCGAGGTGGCTGTAATTTGGCATTCCGGGTTCGTTCGATGAAAAACTTCTTCGCAAAAATCATTAATGGGGGTCCGAACAGAATTTTTCCAATCAGACTAATTATATAAAACTGGGATAAAAATCATCTGGATCTACATTTAAGAGACCAGACCGATTTTAGGTATTTTGAATCCCACATCATGTAGGGTTTGACCAGGGAATAAAGGTATACAAGTTTTGCCGAACTTAACACAGTTTTTAACTAGTTTATGATTTCCTTTCTATTTAAAAAAAAATACTTAAAACAGGGTATATAAAATCATTTATCTTTCAGCTAGTTTACATCTTCTTCTCCAACATAGCTAATTCCAAATGAAAAGAAAACTCCCACATAAATTATATTTTTTAATAATTAATTCAACAAATTAATTTTCTCCATTCAACAACATTAATAAACAATATCATTTCTCAATCAATTAAGATGTTTCACTAGCTAATAATCTCTCGAAAAAGAAAACATGCGATCTTGTCAAAAAATTATCTCACGAAAAACGGAACAGAAATAAGAAATGTTCACACATTTTTCATAACGGTCATGAGATGCAGCGACAACCGCAACGAAATTCTTCGCAACTAAATAGAGGCATACTCGAGAAATATCTTCTACCCCATAATATGAAACTAAGAATGAACTTAATTTAATTAAGACGCACTATAGAAATGCTCTAACACACACAATAATGGTGTGACGAAAGTGAAAAGAAGCTTTAGTTAAGAAGCAATACGTAACGGAACCAAGAAGAATGCACATAACACAAC
>NW_026874251.1:0-156987 GCF_032173495.1 Musca vetustissima
AAGGAACTAATAGGCTGATAGGAACAAAACGTTCTGAAATTAGTATATCCTAACCTGTGACAAGTTGGTTTGAAATCGCTTAATATTTGGATAGAGCTTCCATATATATTTTTGCCCGATTTCAAGTAAATTGTGCATCAAACTCCTCAGTTAGTCAGATTGACATCAAATTTTGCAGAACTTACAAAATTGAGCATAGAATTACGTAGTTGCGTTTTGTAGAAGTACAGACATAGCCCAACGGTTGACCTATTTATATTTGTTTGAAGTCGATTTACATACTTTATGGATAGATCTAGGTAGATTCACATTTAGATAAATATCACTTATTTTATTTCATCCAATTTCATGTTAATAGTCCTGTTTAATATACCCATAGTGGTGAAGGGTATCATATAGTCGGCCCCGTCCGACTTTACTACTTTCTTTACTGGTTTATATTAAAATTGTTATCAGATTTGTTACGCGTTTTGAGTATGGTTCTAAGACCCTTTTGTAATCATTTCACCTGCGGAGGATAGAGAGATAAAAAATTAGAACTTAAGGTTCGGTAATGAAATATAGCCGCATTTAGACCTAGCCCCTGATTGGAGGTTCCAGAAGGAGTGGACCGATATTCCCCATCTTCGAATTTGAACTAAGCTTGGAGGAAATAATAAGATGAGCAAAGTTCGGATGAAATCTAAATTTTTTGAAACGGATGTGGTCCAAAGAAACATGGGGTCTAGAGCCAATATTTCGATGAGGCACATTTTCATCGTGTTAAAGTGTATACACCCTCATTAGCCACAAGGCTGAGGGTATAATTATCCTTTAAAAATTTCTAAACTTTTTATTATGGTTCCGTCTGGAACCTCCGTTTTGAGAAATGTCGGTATAGGTCCACTTTTTGGTATGTTCCCTATATTTTCATTTATAGTACCTGTCAATATAACTATGGTGGAGGGTATTCAAAGTTCGGCCCAGCCGAAGTTACCGCTTTTTCACTTGTTCTGTCATCAGTTTGATACAATGATGTTGTTAATACTGGTATAGATTTTGTTTACAATCCATTATTATGGAGCGTATCCGTAATGTATCTTCTTGTAACAATACTCATACGCCGTATCGTGCTAATCATATTTACGATAGTTCAGACCATATATGAGAACGAAACGTTCCAAATATTAGTAGTATCAATGAATGAAATTATAATTATAAGGACTTTGATATTTGGATTTCTATTAGTGGGTTTGGCTGAGAACCGTTCGCTAAGGCTATAGTACACTTGTCAGTAGCCAAGGGGATGACAATCAAAATATTACAGAATCAATATTAATAATATTCAGAGCGGCTAGCACAAATAGCCAAATAGCAAATCACAGCCAATTTTATTGAAAATGTGTAAAAAAAACTCCCCTATTGGGGTGTACCATATTGTTGGGACTATCCTTAATCTTGGGTCAATATTAAAAATTGTTAGTAGTACTGAGATGTGCAATACAATGAGAACCCCAAATACAAAATTACAGCCATGTTTTTAAGAAAACTTATCCCAAATACCCAATAATAGGTCAATATTAAGAATTGTTTGGGAGATCGTCAAAAATGGGGGCTACCCTAAAACTTGGGTTAATAGTTTTTCGTACTGAGATGTGTTGTACAATGAAGACATAAAATGCCAAATTACATGTAATTCGGTTAGAAAAATTTTCAAAAACCCATAGTACCGTATATTGGGGGTACCATTAGATGGGGAATAACCTCAAACTCAATATTAATTTTCTGGTACAGATATGTACTAACAATGAGACTACAAAATTACAGTCATGTTGATTGGAAAAAAATCCCAAAAATACCGAATACTGGGAGGTAGCATAACATATATACAACATATATACATATAACAAAATATGGACAAATATATCCTATTTGCAATACCAAACATTTTAGGAGTACTAGCAACGTCTCTATCGTAATTTCAACAGACAGACAGTCGTATATACAAACGGAATGAATATACACTCCACCTTATGGTGGAGGATATAATCAGAAATCGAGTATTCTCGTTCACCACATGAAATCATGCGGATTCTTCTCTTTTCAAGTCAGTCAAAATGCACTGATCTGATTTAAACGTCACTGACCCGGACTAAGAGTCATATCTTTAAATACATAAACAACTTTCTTTAAAATAACTGTCTTTTGTAAATAATTGTGTGATATCAAAGAACATTTGCCACATATTTATGGACATGGCATTCAAGGTAATTGACACCGGATTACGGGTCATATCTCTACAAATCAGTGTATTGAATGACTTTTATGAATATATGGCGAGTCTAAAGTCAATATAAGGAGACAAAACGTTGTAATTGGATCTCGTGCCTATATAAAAGTTAATCATCCAGCGAATTTTATACGTATATTAAAAAGTAAAAACTAGTTATATCATAACTTCATCTCCTTTTTTTAGTTCCAACTCTTAAACAAAAATTAATTTTTCATGAAAAACAATGCCTACAATCAACCTTAATGTTGAAATTAGGTCCATTTTTGTTATAACACTGCATAATCTACTGATGTTGTAAATATTTGTGTAATGGCAAAAAATAAAAAAAAGAATCAGCAACGACAAAAATGCTCCATGGGCTGTAGACAAACCAAAAAAACGGGGCTACTGCAACTTGTAACGGAATCCACATATGACCTCTTACAACTAAACAAAAAACACACAAAAAAATTAAATAACCTACAGCAGTGGTCTAGGCATTACCAAAGCTCTACTTATACATCACATGAACCTAAAGAGAAAAATAATCTTTATTAAGTAGAATGGTTGTTGCAATAATAGTACTCGGTGTATGTAGACATTGGTGTGAGCTAAAAATGAAGTGCTTATTTAAAGTACTAAGAATTTATTAGGGCATTTATAGCGGCTACTTCCCTAGATGGTTCTTATATTTTGATAAAAACAAAATGCCCATGGGGTAGCCCCAATATTCGATACAACTTTTTAGTGCCCAGGTAACCCCCCAATGTTCGGTATTTTGAGACAGTTGGACATGCTTTTCAACCTAATTTGCTGGAATTTGGTATTTTGGATTCTCATTAGGAAGTAACTCTTCGTTCTAAATTATCAACATTGGTCGATTTCATAAGGTAGCTATATCCCATAAATATGTCATTCTGCAACCAATACTAAATTTTTCATTTGGTCAGATATAGAGTTTCTTCTTACAATGGAACACATTTATGTAAATCAATTAATGATTATTTGGGTAAATATCTGATGAACATGAGGAGTTTGGTGCACCATTTACTTAAAATCGAACAGAAATATATACAAAAGCTATATCGAAATCTGAACGGATTTCATCGAAACTTTCCACACACTAGGTTATATTAATTTCACTTTGTACAAAGTTTTGAGTCAATCGGCATACATTTTGTATTAATTACAGTTCCTTGTACAAAATTGTGTGGTAATTGGATAAACTTTGGGTCTTTAGTGCACAATTTGCATAAACTCGGAAGAAAATATATATAGGAGCTACATCTAAATCTCAACCAATTTTCAGGAAACTTTTGCACATCATACTAGACTTAATTTAGTTCGTGCAAATCGAAAGATATATGGGGACGTTGATGCACCATTTACATAAAATCGGACGAAAATATATATGGGTACTATACCGAAAGCTTAACCGATTTTCCCTAAACTTACCACTCATCATTCTAGACTCAATACATTACGCTCTGCCAAATCTCGTGCAACTCGAAAGATATTAAAGGACTTTGGTGCACTATTTACATAAAATCGGACGAAAATATATATGGGAGCTATATTGAAATCTGAACCGATTTTTATAAAATTTAACACACATCTTTCTAGACTTAATTTAGTGCGCTGTGCCAAATTTCGTGCAAATCGAACGATATATAGGGACTTGGGTACACCATTTACATAAAATCGGTCGAAAATATATATGGGAGCTATATCTAAATCTGGACCGATTTTCAGGAAACTTAACACACATCATTCTAGAGCTAATTCATTACGCTGTGCCAAATTTCGTGCAAATCGAGAGATATATAGGGACCTTGTGTACACGATTTACATAAAATCGGACGAAAATATATATATATATATATATGGGGGCTATATCTAAATCTGTATCGATTTTCAGGAAACTTAACACACATCACTTTAGACTTCATCTATTACGCTATGCCAAATTTCGTGCAAATCGAAAGATATATAGGGACTTCGGTACACCATATACATTAAATCGGACGAAAATATATATGGAAGCTATATCTAAATCTGGACCGATTTTCAGGAAACTTAACACACATCATTCTAGAGCTAATTCAATACGCTATGCCAAATTTCGTGCAAATCGAAAGATATATAGGGACCTTGTGTACACCATTTACATTAAATCGGACTTAAATATATATGGGGGCTATATCTAAATCTGGACCGATTTTCAGGAAACTTAATACACATCATTCTAGACCTAATTCATTACGCTGTGCAAAATTTCGTGCAAATCGAACGATATATAGGGACTTTGGTACACCGTTTACATAAAATCGGACGAAAATATATACGGGAACTATATCTAAATCTGATCCGATTTTTCCCAATTTCAATAGGGTTCGTCCTTGGGCCAAACAAATGACCTGTGCCAAATTTCATCCAATTTGGATCATAAATGCGACCTGTACTTTGTTAACAATTTAACATGGACAGGCAGACGGACGGACGGACATGCATAGACTGTCTTAAAAAGCGATTCTATGCATATTCTCAAAAGGAACCATGTGTCTATCTCGTTTCCTTTTGCCTGTTACAAACATATGCACAAAGACATAATACCCTGTACCACAGTGTGGTGCAGGCTATAAAAATCGATTAGGTCATTAATAGCGGCTAATAGCCTCAATATTCGATACTACTTTTTAGTGCCCAGGAATCCCCCAATATTCGGTATTTTGAGGCAGTTGGACATGCTTTTCAACCTATTTGGCAGGAATTTGGTATTTTATTTCTCATTAGGAAGTAAATCTTCGTTCTAAATTATCAACATTGGTTCACTTCATAGGGTAGCCTTACTGAGTAAGAACTTTCCCTAACAAAATTAAAAATATTGCCACACATTCTCAATATTTTTAAGGCTTTACCTTATTTGGCTGTAATTTTTCTTTCAGATATATTGCGGGTGTAGACATACTTTTCAAGAAAATTGTACATACATAGTCAAGTTTTTTTATAGCTCCCATACAAAGTCAGTCCTCTAGGTATAGAAATCCAACCTCTTTTATATTTCTACGTACCATCTACTTTCAAATTCAGAAGTTCAGGGGTCTATGTGGTAGTATATTTGAAAATTCAATAGATTACAAATTAATGTTAATATAAAAAAAATAGCTGGACGTTCTTCAGTTGTAATAGTACCATACACAAATATAGCTATAATATTTACATGTTTTTCATTATATGAACAAGATCACTATTTATATCTTTATTTACATTACAGCAATGTTTGACTAACACAAACATGTAATATACTCCGATTAATATGTAGCATTTTTAATTGTTTATGCATTATCATAAAAAAATCACACATACCTATATAGTATTGATACTACTACCACGTACATAAACTAGGATTTGTGGCATTTGATGTTATATTTGCCTGCTGCAATATATTAGCTATAATGATAAGCCACCACAGAATTCGGACTTTTATAACTTTTATTCCACGCGGAAATTTAAAAGTTTATATAGCCTATGTTACTTTCAGGGCATGCCCCGACATACAATGTAAATCTCATTAAGATCTGTTTAGCGGTTTTCACGTCTATCGGTAACATACAAACAAACTGTTACATTTATACTGTGTGAAATTAAAACTTGTTATTCATAATTTAAACTAAGTATGTTTTGATTTTTATTTGTTCTATACTTCAAATTTGTTCATATACTTTTAAATATTTTTCATTGTAACTTGAATTGTTGAATAGCGTAGAAGGGTCTACAATTGTAAGTTTTGATATCTTTTCATTTTCAATCTGTAACCTAAAATTATATTTTAGTGAATAAACCTGACTATATTCGGATGTTTATCAAAGGCCCTTGCTGTTTTTTCTTACGCTATTAACATTTTCTTTATTCAAATTGGAATTTTGGATATAGAATTTGGCCTCTAACCTTGTTTGGTGTAGTTACGAGTCAAAAATTGATATCTTGGAATCAAAGATAATTATCGGCCTTCGATTGCCTGGCGTTTTGGATTGGATTTTGTGCCAATTGATTTTAATCCAAGGCGAAATTTATATATGTTTCTACGTAGTGGCAAAATTACGTCTGCCGAAATGCCGCTACATCGTTCTCCGCGACGACATCTGACTTCGGAAAGGACCGAAGTAATAAATATGATATCTGATAGTGAACCAATTGAACAAAATTCGGAAAGTACAACGACGAATTCACCATTGGGCCAGGAAACAACAACAAACGGATCATTCAGTAGTATTGAACAGGTAACCCAACATTTTGCTAAACAGTTTGAAGAGATGCAAATCTCTATAGCCCGTCAAATGAGCGCTGTACTGTCATTGGTGGAGACAAATAATACGCAAATCCGCGAGTCATTAGCTTCCATGGAAACGTTTCGTAATTTACCGAATTGCAATCCTACAAATTCTGTTCAGTCAACAGTCTCTCTTAGTTTGGCTACTCCGATCGTTTCAACTACTAATACTGCCACGTCAATAAATCAGCTACCAATGTCAACTGTAAATGTGCTTCCATCTACGATAACCTCATCATTTTCGAATCCCGTTGGAATAATTTCAAGTTGTGCTGGTTCTGGAATAAATGGGCGTATTCCAGGTATGCAAAATAATTTATTGGAACCCTCTAATTCAAATACTACGGTACCTGAAGCCTCATCTCAAGTTCTTAACAACGTAGTGCCACATAGTTATAAAAAGATTTATGATTTGCCTAAGTTTTCTGGTTCTCCTGAGGAGTGGACAACGTTTGTTGAAATATTTAACTGCACCACGACAGAATTCGGATATTCCGATTTACACAACATCATGAGATTACGAAGTTCTTTGCAAGGAAAAGCATATGAGACCGTGGAACCTTTATTATCTAACTCAAAGAACGTGTCAGCAATTATGAATATCCTTGCTGAAACTTATGGAAGACCTGATCAGTTAATTAAGTCTCAGATTCAAAAGGTAAGGGCGCTTCCATCTATTGCCGAGTCAGATTTCGATGGGCTCTTAAACTTCTCAATCAAAATAATAAATATGACAACATTTGTACAATCGGCTGGTGGTGACTATCATCTGGCTAATCCTACTCTACTAAGTGAATTAGTTGCAAAATTGCCAATATCTAGAAGAATTCAATGGGCTGAAAAATGTCTTAGTATGTCAAGTATTCCGAACATAGTTGACTTTTCGAATTGGATGCAGTGTATTCGCAAAGTAATTAACACTGCAACTGATTCACTGCCTGCTTCGGAAAAAGTTGTTGACAAACGGTCCAAGAGATATGCTTGTGTGAGTTCTTCTGTAGAAGACAAGTCCTGCAGAATTTGTGGTCATCAGTGCAAGAATGTGGCAGTTTGTGAGAAATTTAAAAAGTTACCCCTGCAAATGAGATGGGAAAAAGCTAAATTAATGGGAACGTGTTTTTCATGTTTAAAAGGAGGACATCAAATGACGAAATGTTTTTCTAAAAAGAAATGCGGGGTAAATTCATGTCAAAAATTTCATCATAAATTGTTGCATGCTGTTGATGACAAACACGACGAAGTGAAGAAGGTAGTTCATGAGGATTCAGAACTGCAAAATAACGCAGCACGTAATTGTTTAGTAGACGAAACTACTGGGAGCGGATCTGTTTTATTCCAATTTGTCCCTGTAAAATTGTATGGACCAAGGGGATACGAGGAAATATATGCATTTGTAGACGATGGAGCAAATGTATCAATGGTTGACGAAGATGTTGTAAGGAAATTGGGTATCACTGGCAGACCAGATGTGCTCGAGCTTCAATGGATCAACAGTCAAGTTTCTAGAGAAAAAACACAGGTCGTTGATCTTTATATTAGTAGTGCTGACATGGATACGCCCAAATATCCAATGAAAAATGTGTATGTTACTTCAAACTTAGATCTACCTGTGCAGAGTTTTAGCTCAACATACATAGAAGTAAGATATCCGAATCTTCAGCATTCCCAAATGAACTTGAAAGACTACAAAAATGTAAAGCCAAAGATGATAATAAGCCTTTCGCACGCCTTTTTGACCGTCCCGTTGGAAGAACCCAAAATGTTTGGTCCATTAGGGCCAATAGCCTTAAAATGTAGATTGGGTTGGATTTTGTATGGCCCGATAGAAAATAAAAGGGAAAAAGCTATTCTTGTCACTATCGAGGATTTAAAGAGGATGTTCCAAAATTAGTGGAACTTGATGAAATGATGAAGAGTTATTTTGGTTTAGAAACCTTTGGAGTAAAAACTCCTGTAAAGAATTTAATATCTAAGAAAGATGAGAGAGCTTTAGAAATATTGAATCGTACAACAATAAAAAAGGGGGATCGTTTTGAGTCTGGATTACTTTGGGAAGATGATAACGTCGCTCTTCCTGAATCGTACGATATGGCATTTAAAAGACTCCTTACGGTCGAAAGAAAAATGGAAAAGAATGAAACATTTGCCAAAGAATATCGGGATAAAATTCAAGAATATGTTGATAAAGGATACGCGAGAATTATGTCGGAGAAGGAGGCAAGAACTCAATCCTGTAAAACTTTTTATTTGCCTCATTTTGGGGTTATAAATCCAAATAAAAATAAGTTACGATTTGTTTTTGACGCTGCGGCAGAAGTAAATGGAATTTCTCTGAATAAAACTCTCTTGCCAGGACCTGATATAAATCAACCCCTTTTAGCTATACTGTTAAAATTCCGTCAGTCAAAATTTGCGGTGTGCGGGGATTTAAAAGAAATGTTTCACCAAGTAATTATATCGCGACAAGATCAGGATGCTCAACGTTTTTTGTGGAGAGATGGTGATCCGTCTAAGCCTTTGAAAACATATGTAATGCAACGACTCATATTTGGTGCAACATGTTCCCCGACAATTGCACAATTTGTAAAGAATAAGAATGCCCAAGAATTTGCTAATATGTATCCGAGAGCAGTGAAAGGAGTTGTGGAAAGACACTATGTAGATGATTATGTGGACTGCTTCGACTCGGAAGAGGAAGCTGTCGCTGTAGCTGAAGCAGTACGGGCAATTCACAAATCGGGTGGATTTGAAATGCATAATTTGCTTACTAATTCAGATCATGTAGCCGAGAGGCTTGGGATAAAAATGGAGGAAGGTGTCGTAAATGTTGATAAAACCACAGAGAGAATTCTTGGAATGCACTGGGTTCCCAAAACTGATAATTTTATATTTGTTCTAAAATTCCACAAGGCTTCAAATGAAGTCATTACATTTAAGCGAGCTCCGACCAAAAGAGAATTGTTAAGCATTTCAATGTCAGTTTTCGATCCATATGGGTTTGTTGCGAATTTTATGATTTGTTCCAAATTATTAATGCAAGAAGTCTGGAGACGCAAAATAGGATGGGACCAAAAACTACCAGAAGATATATACCAAAAATTTAGAAATTGGTTGGAAGAGTTGATAAGACTTGAAGCTTTTAAAATTCCACGACATTATTTTACCAACGGTCTTAATGAGAAATTGCAGTTACACATTTTCTGCGATGCTAGTGAACAGGCACTAGCAGCCGTAGCGTACTGGAGAATCGACTATGGAAAAGATAACGTTCATATAGCCTTTGTCATAGGAAAGACTTCTTGTGCACCGCTTCGTTATCATTCCGTTCCAAGACTCGAACTCCAAGCAGCAGTTATGGCAGTTCGTTTAAAAAACACGATTGAAAAGAACCACGATGTTACAAAATTTGAAACGCATTTTTGGAGTGATTCCCATACAGTTATACAGTGGATAAAATCGGATCATCGAAAATATAAACAGTACGTAGCGAATAGGGTAGCAGAAATTCTGGAACATTCGGAAGAAGAACAATGGCGATGGTGTGCCACATCGCAAAATCCCGCCGATAAAGGTACACGAGCAGTGTTCCCGGTACGTTATGAGCCCGACAATGTATGGAAGAATGGTCCACAGTTTCTTTACCGTCCCGAGTCTGAATGGCTTAACAAGGCGCACCAAATGGACGAAACTGATAAGTCGAACGAAGAATTGAAATTAAAATTTGTTATGTGTACTTCAAAAAACAAATCTGATCTCATAGAGAAAATTATAAATCGGTCATCACAATATTTGAAAATTCGAAGAAAGATTGCTTGGTTTCTGAGATTTAAAAAGTATATTCGTAACATGTACTTGAAACTGGAAATTATAAAAGGAGAATTAAGTGTGGAAGAAGAATTGGATGCGGAAACTATCATATTGAGAGAAATTCAGAAGATGTCATTTAAAGAAGAATATGCATTGCTAGAAAATCATAAGCCAGTAGATAGAACGAGCCAAATCGTATCCCTCAACCCATTTTTAGATGAAATGGGACTTATGCGAGTGAACGGTCGTTTAACAAATGCAACAATACTACCAGAGTTCACACGAAGACCTATAATTTTACCCAAAAAACACAAATACACTCAACTGCTTGTTGAATATTATCATCAGAAAAATTGTCATCAGAACTCAATGGGAGTTATATGCAACGTACGAGAAAAGTTTTGGATACCATCAATTAGGACGGTTTTAAAAACAGTCGAAGCCCAATGCACAGTATGCAAAATTCTGAAAACCAAGCCATATCAACCTCAAATGGGTGCATTACCAAAGGACAGAGTAACGCCCTTCGTTCGCCCATTTTCGTATACCGGTGTCGATCTCTTTGGTCCTTATAATGTCAAAATAGGAAGGCGTATTGAAAAACGCTGGATATCGTTATTTACCTGCCTTACGTCAAGAGCGATTCACATGGAAGTCGCTACCGACCTAACTTCCGATGCATTTCTATTATGTTTACGAAATTTTATAAATAGGAGAGGGGTTCCACTGCAAATTAGAAGTGACAATGGAACGAATTTCGTTGGCATAAAGAAGGAGTTAAGAAACGAAGCCCATTTTCTGGATCACAATGAAATTACAAGAAATCTTACGCCCCTGGGCATAAAGTGGATTTTTAATACGCCAGCTGATCCAAGTTCAGGTGGAGCGTGGGAGAGATTGATACAATCCGTTAAGAAAACTCTGCGAGTTCTAATGGGAAATATTAATCCCCGATTAGAAGTTTTCCAAAGTCTAATAATAGAAGCTGAAAACATAGTAAATGGGAGACCACTGACGCACATTGCTTTGAGCCCAGCCGATCCAGAGCCTCTCACTCCAAATCATTTTTTGTTGGGATCCACTAATTCAACGCAGGCCCCAAGGGACTATGACATAAAATTGATCAACTTAAGAAAGCAATGGCGAATCCTTCAAAACTTGAAGAACGGGTTTTGGGGACGATGGATAAAGGAATATTTGCCAGATTTAACCAGAAGAGTTAAATGGTGTCTACCTTCAAAAACGTTACAAGAAGGAGATGTTGTAATAGCATGTGACGCAAACCAGCCTAGATCAAAATGGAGACGGTGTCGAGTGTTGAAGTTATACTATGGCTCGGATGGGGTAGCTCGGTCTGCAGATGTGAAAACAAATGACGGAGTATTAAGAAGACCCATTTCGAAGCTGGCTAAATTGGATATCTTACAAGATTAGTGAATTTCCGTGGTCAATTCACGGGGGCGGGGATGTTACATTTATACTGTGTGAAATTAAAACTTGTTATTCATAATTTAAACTAAGTATGTTTTGATTTTTATTTGTTCTATACTTCAAATTTGTTCATATACTTTTAAATATTTTTCATTGTAACTTGAATTGTTGAATAGCGTAGAAGGGTCTACAATTGTAAGTTTTGATATCTTTTCATTTTCAATCTGTAACCTAAAATTATATTTTAGTGAATAAACCTGACTATATTCGGATGTTTATCAAAGGCCCTTGCTGTTTTTTATTAAAAATGGAATAAATAATTTATTTAAATTTCCTAGCATCACAATTTTCACTTGGTGGCGATTTTTTTGTTTCACTGGTGTAATAAATCACAATTATAATTTGATTCTTTGGAAAAAAATATTCCCGCTATTTTCCTTATTTTCTTTCGGATTCTGGCGATCCAATCTCGTCGACGTTCGAAAGTCAACTAATTTTGTTGTTAAGTTTTAATAATTCTAAATTTCAACTTGTTTAATAAAACAACAATTAATGAATTCTTCATACATCTGCAGCTCTTCACTTGAATTGTGGGTATTTTGAGTTGATCCACCTTGATTCGATTTGATTTGCAAAGTCATTTCCATTTGACCACTTCTTCTAAGACGGTTGATAGTCTATTTGAATTTCACCAAAGCATGAGCGTTGTGTGTGTATGTTTTTATTTGCCGGGTAAGCGTTTATTTTCTCAAGCTTAATGGTAGTTGTTGTTGTGCTATGTACGCACACCGCAATGAAACTAGTTTTTTGTTGTTTTTTTTTTTTATTTTATATTTTTTTAAGTTTCCTGAGGTATTGTTCTTTATATGATATGCTTTAAATACTTCAAATCAAAATCTCTATAAATTTTGACAACTTTATGGTTTGAAGACTGAGTCATGGCTGATTTTTCATCCGCACCCGCATCAGAATGTGAACAACTTTTGTTTTAGCATATATTTTTTTAAAACAAATGTCTTAACATTTTTTCAATAGTGTTCAGTCAAACGTCACATACTATTTTTCATAGCATAATTGACAAGTTCTAACACGGTTAAAAAAATCAACAGATTCATTTTTAATGGAGTATCTTCTACACAGTGGTGTTAAAATTAAATAAAATAATATTTATATTGATAAAAGCCAATTTTCGGTCCTTGTTTTGATATAGGCCTCATATAAAGGATTTGACCCGGTTTGGCCTTATTGAAAGTTTTATACGCACCCAAGAGACAGTAATTTCACATTCAGGCTCTGAGATAGGTCTAATATTTGAATATTTTTGCCGCATTTCCGACATAGTGAATAAACCACTTCTTCACACAAAATTATTCAATACAGGTCTATGTCCAAGGTGTTATTGCTTTGTGTGACCCAAAAGTTTGTAACAATGGGAAATATTGGTTATAGACCCACCCTTTAGTACACCGATCATATCTCGACTAGCTGAGTCGATTTAGATATGTGTTACCGTCCGTCCGCTTCGAAATTTTGCAAGAAAGACGGCCAAAGAAGTTTTTGACTATGATCAGTTATTATTTAGGGGATGAATGGGCCAAAAACTTTTCTGTCCGTTTTTCTGCTAGAAGATTTTAATGTAAAAATCGGAAGGGAAAATATTTTTGGCCCCACAGTCGAAAAATTCAGCCTACATGGAGAATCATCCGACAACGGCGTGAGTTAGCAGCACCAGATTCAAGCATCTCGTACCACTACCTTGCAGCAGCCAAGGTTCGCACTCCTCTTAATATAACAGCAAAGGTGCGATCTAACCTGTACAACACGGAAACTCGACGTCGAAAAGCTTCAAACACAACAAGTAGCCATCAAGAAAGCCATGGTACGATCAGGAGTGTCGTAATGCTACTGACGTGAAAAATATGCAGCATATAGGGAAACCCTGCAGACAGTAGCAACACGTAATGCGATGGAGAATTATCGGGAGAAAAGGAGAGAAGGGAAACGTATTTTCGGAAAAAAGAAGAAAAAACAAGAAAAACGTGAGGGTGAGCAAATCGAGATGTACAGGAGTCAGAATGAAGTCCGGGAATTTTAACAACGAGTAAAGCATTAAACCGAAGGATTTTTCGCAGGCACATCCTCCTGTATAGATGAAAATGGAAACCTGGTGATACATACATACAGCGTGTTGACGATCTGGAAGGAGCATTTTGAAAAGCTTCTGGTATTAAATAGTGGCGGTGAAGAAGATACGTCCGAACCAAAAAGATATGACGGTGTATACCTCCTAGCCAAGATGAGGTCATAGTAGCAATTAATCGACTGAAAAACCATAAAGCAGCAGGTGCTGATGGATGGATACCAGCCGAACTGTTCAAGACTGGTAATCAGATGCTGGTCAGGAGCATGCACTAGCTGATTGGTAAATTGGAACCTCAGCATCCTGTGTTCGGTGCACAAAAAAGCAGACAAGACGATGGATATCACATTATATCCTTCCAATAGGATATAATGTGATATCCAGCGTGTTAAGGGAACGACTGAAGCTAATGGTCAATGGCACTATTGGATCATACCAATGCGGCTTCAGACCTGGCAAATCCACAATTGACCAGATTTTCACTCTGCGCCAAATCCTGGAAAAGACCCACGAAAAACACATCGACACATTCCACCTATCGACTATAAAGCCGCAATCGACAGCCTATTCTTGCAAAATTAATACTGCTATGGAGGATAACTTTGAGTGACATAAGGTCAGCAGTTAAAGTCGGAAAGAACCTATCGGAACCCTTCAATACCGAACGAGGATTCAGATAAGTTGACACTTTGTCGAGTAATCATTTGATATCGTGCTGGAAAAGGTCATACGAGAGGCAAAGGTGATCAAAAATGGCAATCCGTACACCAAACAACACATGTTACTCGCCTACGTCGACATAATGGGTCGAACATTTCGAGCGATAACAGGCACTTTATTTCAGATGGAGTCGGCCAAAGTGGGACTGGCAGTAAATGGCGAGAAGACCAAGGTGATGGTATCAACTGTGTAACTTGAAAATTTCAATTTTGAAGTCGTCAAAGATTTTATATACTACGACACCGCCATAAATAAAACTAATGACATTAGTTTTGAAATTTGGAGAAGGATAGTGTTGGCCAAAATATGCTACTATGGTCTGAGTAAGCAATTCAAAAACATGGCCGCCAGACCAAATTCACACGTCACAAGACGTTGATACTGCCCGTGCTGTTATATGGATCTGAAGCATGGGTATTTGCGCAAGCAGATGAGGCAGCTCTTGGAGTGTACAAGAGAAAAATTCTCCGAAAGATCTGTGGACCGATCTGCGTTGATGGTGAATATCGCCGTCTAATGAACCATGAATATCACATACAATCTATTCTCGGACAAAGAGATAGTCAGACGTATCGAGCTGTACCGACTACGTTGGTTAGGTCATGTTGTGAGGTGGAATGTGGATACCCCAGCTCAAAAGGCATATAAGAGCGAGCCAACTGAAAGTTCACGCAGAAGGAGAAGGTCACGAATTAGATCAAGCGGAAGGCTACATTGTCTTTCAAATTGGAAAAAAAAACTGCGCAAAAGGCAGACGCGCCTAGAAATCTTTTTTAAGCTCGGCTTATGGAACAAACGTTCTGTCATAAGCCAGCTATGTAAGTAAGTAAAAGCAAATTATCAATATTGGCCCAAATTTCGGTGTAACGGTGTGTTTGAAATTTTGATCAGGTTTTTGACCCGAATTGTATTTCGTTTTCATTCTAGAATCGATTAAAGCTGCGTAAATTATTACGATGTGTGAAGTTTCAATAGTACATTCGATTTAGACAAGATTGTGCGGGAGGTACTAGAATCCAACTTCAAACATAATAAAGGTTTCGTAAAAAAATATTACAATTAAAGATTTGTTTTTTTACATAATCTTTTTTTTCAAAATGTTAACCATTTTGTGAGAGGGATATCAGATGGAGTTAATTACGATGTGCAAAGTTAGAAACAAATGAGTTACTACCCATGAGAGTTGTCGGGTGCACCAGCCAGTCAAACAGATGGACGGATATTTGTAATTCGACTCTAAATAGTCTGAAATTGATTTGGCCCCATTATTCTATTATTTCGGAGAGGCGCATTTCCATCGTATCAAAATGTATTTATACCCTCATCGTATCATTGAGTTGGAAGTGTGGTCCATCTTATTTCATATTTGCTTTGTTTAAGTCAATGGCCTATAAAAATCTATGTATTCATTAATTATATGCGAAAAAATATATTCTACATATTCGTATCTATTCATACATGTCGTAGGCCTTGAATTTTTATGACACATAATAAATTCATAATTTTAATAATGTCAAGTTATGTTAAATACAAATATAAATATTTGCACAATAGTGCAGCATCAGTGCACACGGCGTGAACAAAATAATAATATTTAATGAATTTTATTTCAATTTGTTAAACATTTATTAAATGTTTATGACAAATATTTTTGCATGGCAATTAATGGCCACAAATAATTAAAATAAATAAAATTTGCTATTGGCTGAGATGTTGACATTTTTTCGGACTAATTCTTTTTAGTTTTAATGTTGACAAATTGCTCAATCACAGCACGAATATCGAAATTAATGCTTAATAATGGTACAGTACAATGTTTGCTTCTATGCGGTGTTTAATATAGGAAACTATAATCAGAAATATAAGCGATATTGGTTATATTTATGACTATATTCTTTGTAACATTTCTGTATAAATTAATTCAGGTATACATATTTTCAAAATTACCTTTCGGGTTCTCGTAGGTGTTAATTAGCCATTTAATTACTGTGACTATCATAAACAATATTCTAGCAATTACTTTTTGAAAACATCAAACTGGTTTCAATCAGAGTCCAAGATAATTATTTCTGCAATAAAACAACAATTAGCAGATGAGAAAGTCAATTCTAAGTAATTATACTAGGAACGTATTGCGTGAATCTGAAATGTGATACATATGAGGAAAACATACATGGTAATATGGAGATGAACAATATACGGTTTAAATTTTCGATAGTTTTTACTCAGCTTTTTGCATTCCGTATTCATCATTGGTAAAGAATATTATTCTAATACAATTCCCGACTTTAGATATTTTGGATGCTATACCTTATGGTGATGGATTAAAAAATCTGTCAGAAATTAATATAATATTAAATTAATATTCTTATGCGAATGAGAGTATATACAATTAGATACGACAAAAATGTTCCTCACCGAGATATTGGTGTTTAGACCCTATGTTTCTTTGGACCAAATCCATTTCAGGAGTAGATTCAAAAAAGTCTGCCTTTCTGGCTGGTGTGCACGAGGTTACCGATTTCATCCAAACATTATAATAATAATATTTCTTCAAAAGTAAAATGAAGTTCAAAGAAGGGACCCATCGGACTACTACTTCTGGTACTTCTCCCTCAAAGGGTCAACATTTTGAAAGTGTTTTAAGGGATTATTGACTTCGCTCTAAAATTAACAAAATGGTGGACATTTGAAAAAATATTTTTGGAAAATCGCCGATTTTTTACCAAAAACCAAGTTAAAAAATAAGGAAGATCTTCACCGATTGGCTTTATCCTAGTTCATACGATAGCTATACACTCCAGAGAATAAATCGGCTATATCTTCAAGAGTTCTTGAGATTTTCACTTGAAATTTTGTAGAGACATTCTTTAATCAGTGTAGATTCGAATTATATCAACAAAAATTTTGACGCCGAGAATGGAGGGGGGGTCCCCTTAATCCAATAACAGCCGTGTGGAATGTCCGATTTGATACAAAATGTGCACCTCGTAATGTTTATTGTGGTTCACGCCTTTTGATACCTCCCACACAAAATATTTGCTAAAAATAATTTTATTACTAACTAGCTACTCCGCTACTTCGTATGCGAAAGGGAATACAAAAATAAAATAATATTTCATATGGAAGTCGTGAATACTGTATAATTTGTTGTACCATAGTTCTGAATTTCACCTCTATTCCTATATCTAATATCATGTTTATTACTATTTAGTTCTCTTCATACACATAAGCACTATTTTCCGAAATCTCCAATTCCAAATATATATTTACGTACAGGTTCCAAATTTATTTCCATTTAGTACTTTTCGAACACATAATTACACATTTTCAAGACTACCTCCGTATCACCACCACTTGCTTCTAACTCACCGTCAGTGACCCACATTCCATATTTTAGGTTTCCAGCTCTCTCCGTCACCCAAATCCAAATTTAGTGCATTTTCTATTCTATTTACTATTCGTACACATAAATTCGAATTTCCAAAGTTGTATCCATAGCTCAGTACTCTTCTTTAAGAGTTATCTAAATTCCAAATCTAAGGATTCAGCCAAATCCAAATTTAGCACCATTTAGTAATTTTTATATTCATATATAAGAATTTCTAAAACTACATCAAATTTAGTAATATTTGTGCTCGTAAGTACAAATTTCCAAAGTACCTCAATCCTGATTTTAAATAGTGATCGTAAGTTCAAATTTAAAATTTCCAGCTCTGTATGTTCATTAAAAACCAAATTGTACCTGATTTGGTACCATTCTGTAATTTTTGTACCCATATTCCAATCCTGCTTTTAAATAATAATTGTAAGTCCAAATTTAAAATGTTCAGATCGGTCTGTTTACCTAACTTACTTTTCGTATTTATATTCCAAACCTATATCAATCTAACCATAAGTACGAATTTCTAAAACTACCTCAGTCCAGATCTATCACCAACTTTTCGTAGACGTAAGTACGAGTTTCTAAAACTTCCTCAATTCCACATATTTGGTACCATTTAGTACTTTTCGTACTTTTGAGTTCGAATTTCCAACGCTGTCTCAATTCTGTACTTTAACAGTATTTTTTTTTTTAACATACGTTTTCCATTTCTATCCTTCACTCTAATCTAAATTGTGCGAAATCTAGTGCCGTTTAGTACTTTTTGTACACATAAATACAAAGATGTCTCTATAGCTCAATCTTCAACAGTTATATTCATTACAAATTTCAGGTTTTCAGTGCTATCCTTACAAGCAAAATCCAAATTGTACTATATTAGGTACCATAGTACTTTTCGTACCAATAAGTACGAATTTCCTAAACTACCTGAATATAACACTCCATAGTCAATTAAATTCCCAATTTGAAAACTCCAGCTCTATATATTCACCTAAATCCAACTTCCACCAAATTTAGTACCATTTTGTACTTTTCGTACACATAAGTACGATTTTTAAAGCTACCTCGATCCTGTACTATAATAGTAGTACTAGTTCCGATTTTCTGGCTCCCATCTCTATACACTCATTTAAACGCAAATAGTACTAAATTTAGTACTATTTTGTACATTTTATATACATATGTACTAATTCCACAAACCATTTCCATACATCAATACCACTTCCCGACATTTATTCCATATAAAATTTGAAGATTCAATTAGAACTAAATTTTGTATAGTTTAGTATTTTTCGTACACTTTTAGGTCGATTTTTCAAAACCCTTTTTGTACATCTTTCTAACTTTCTATCAGTGACCCACATTCCAAATTTCATAATTCTAGCTCTTCCCGTTCCCCTAATACAAAGGGTGCCATATTTGGTACATTTTAGTACTTTTCGTACCCTTCTGGTTCGAATTTCCAAAAACCCAGCCTTATCTCACGTATATACACCAACAACAACCCACACTCAAAATTTAAAGCTTCTAGCTTTAGCCGTTTCGTCTGATCGGTGATCTGTCAGTCACTCACTTACTTAAGGTGAGTTTTATGGGTACTTTTCCAGGTAACTCATCCACGAATTGTCAACATCTCGACTTTTTTCCACATTGAACAAGAAGTGACTTCCCGGAGTGACTACGGCATTACTTCTAGGGTTGACTTCGGCGATACTTCCAGAAAAGACTTTGGCGATACTACCATGAAGGAACTATGATACTTCCAGGAAGTGATTTCAGCGACACTCCCAGCACTACGGTGGGCTGCGCGACTTATGGTGCACCTATATGGTACAGAACTGCCTCTTCTGTCTTTGGGCAGAGGAAGCTCCTTTCGTGTCAGCGGGTCGTCATGTTGGCGTGCTTGTCAGTGTGTCGCACTGTTTCAACAGAGGCGTTGCAGGTGCTGCTTGGCGCCGCGCCGCTTGATCTTGAAGTGAGATGTAGGGCTATTTTGTACAAACTTAAGCGTGGTTTCCAGTTGGATGAGGATGATTGGCTCAGGCCTTCTGATTTGGTGGATGGGGAGAGTAGGCGGTACAGCACAATCCTTCGGGATTGTGTTGTTGATAGGTGGAGGACAAGGTGGACGAACAGTGACAAAGGGAGGGTGACGTACGAATTTATTCGTGACGCAACGTTCGTAGTGGACCGGCCAGACTTTCGCTTCGGCTTAAGTACTGGTTTCTTACTGACGGGGCATGGATCTCTCAATGCTTTCTGCATAAGAGAGGCATTGTCCAGACGGATTTATGGACAATGCCTCTCTTTTATGGGTGCGGGATGACTGAGGACTGGAAGCATATACTGACGGAATGCTGTTACTATGATGACAGTAGAGATTTAGCAAATATGGGTATATCGAATAGAGGGGCGGGGTGGGATATCAGTAGGACACTTGAAGACGATCGGACCTTTACTTGTTTAAGTAGTTTTGCTCGTGAAGCATTTAGGAGAAGGACAGTACTTAGCGGAGGTGGTCCTCGTGCATAGCCCCCTTGGAGTTGGGTTTGGTCGGTTGCACCGGGTGGTGGTGGGTTGGTGCGCCGGTTGGCGTTGGTGCGGTTGTTGGTGGAGAGCTGTGCTCTGCTGTCGTTCCGCATCGTGGGAGGTTCGCGGTATTTCTACTTCGCGGAAGTCACTTCTGCGGTTGTGGATGTCGTGTAGGCTGCCCGTGAGGGCAGTTTCGTTCATTGTTTGTCTTGTGATGTCCGTTGCCGCGGTCCTTGGGTCCTTTGTGCAGTCCGTGAGGACTTGTTCATCGTCGCCACTGCTTGTGGCAAGGTCTTCCTTGTCACTTGCGGTTATTTGCTGCCGTTGCCGTTGTTATTTTGTTTTGGGATACCAGCCCGGACTTGTGTCAAACTGGGAGAGGCTTCGGTCTCGAGCCTGAGCGGAGGTTTTCCGTACCGCGGGTGTCAGGTGCCCCTGGATCTGTCGATCCAGCCTGACAGTTGGTGTGGTGGTGCGGGGGTTGTGGTTTCGTCCCTCACCAAGGGGGAGAGTATGCCCTCTGCATGCTCTCCGATTGGTACAGCACTTTGGTGCTGGTGCGCTGGTGGGCGCATATCCGCCTGTGGCTCAGCCACCGCGAGGTAGGCCTATGGGCAGGTACTCGCATAAAACACTTTCAGATACTACGGTGGCGTTTCTGACGTATATTTTATAGGTCGCACTTATTTATATATAGATTACAAACACATCGGTGGGAAAATGCGACTAATTCCTTGAGCATGTCGAAAATCGGTCGGTATCGGAACTATAAATCGAATATTTTTTACGACTATCACCTAATCAGTGAAAACAGATCCTAACTTCAAAGTTCATGATTCCTTCTCTATCGGTTCTACAAAAATTCAAATTGTATCAAATTTAGTACCCATAAGTATGAATTTCCAAAACAACATCCGTACCTCAACCTACACTCCAGCCTTATTTCCAAATTTCAGTGTTCCAGTTATACCGGTTTACCCAAATCCAAATTGTACCAAATATAGCACTATTTGTCGAATGTCCAAAAACCCCTTTGGTACATCTTTTCAACACTCCATTATAGACACTAGTTTTAAATTTAAGAGTTCTAGTTCTACCAGTTCGCCAAATACAAATGGTACCACATTTAATACTTTTTAGTATTTTTTTTTTCCTGCCGTTCTAGTACGAATTCCCAGAACCCAGCCTTATCTGACACATTTGCACCAGGAGTGGCCCTCACCCCAAATTTCAAGATTCTAGCTTCAGCCGTTTCGTCTGATTCGATGCTGCACCAACGAAGTTACTTCTGTCCGATCGAGAGGATATTGTCTTAAAATCATTAGAGATACATTTGTTAGGTATGGTATAAATCGGTATATATTACTGTAGGGTACAATGCGAACATTAGGAGTATCTCTTGTATGTAAACGAAGTAGTGTATGCCATCATATAGTCGCCTCGTCCATCATTTGTCTGTTCCTCAATGTTATGCCTTATAAGTTCTAATTTTTTAGTTATTCTTTAAAAATATTTTGTACTCGTATATTTGTACTTTTTTTTCCCCCTCCAAATAAAACACACACACACACAAAATTCAACAATTAATTAAAAATTCAGCACATTTTATCACTTTATCTATCTTTCGGTTTATACAAACAATAAATCCTCTACTAAAATCTACTTAATCATCTAACTTACACAAAAGAAAACAATTACGCACACACACACACACACGCATAAAACGGGCTGGCTTGCTAAATATTATCACAATGACTTCCAAAGTCTCATTTCCATTGTCGTTCTGATATTTTGTTGTTGTTGCACATTCTCGTCGTAGCAAATTTCATTTGACCATCATATACTCCCAAGAACTTTCATAGTCACGATATAGACCACATGGTCGTATGGCAAATTGTGTACGGTCATGTGTCCAGACATTACCAACTGCAAAGAAACAAAGTAATCATAGAAAAATCTTGGTTAAGTACAGTTTACACCAGGCACACGCACGCACACCTATGTGTGTGTTCGCGTGTATGCCGTGTTAGAGATAGGACTTACTCCACTTGGAACCTTTGAGTACAGGACAACCCGCATGTTTGGTCCGATAATCACCATCCAATGAACGATGCAAGTTGAACCAGAACAATACGCTGCCTTTGGTCGGTTTAATGGCTATCTTCAAATATGGGAATGCAGTGGCGCCACCTTGTTCCACATCAGATAACTGCAAAAGAAGACAGAGTAGAATAGAATGGAAAAACTGTAAATATGCAATTGCAAATTCGCAAACGAGCAGTCATGAAATGATTTATATGGGAGAAGGATTGCGTTGCATGAATGAAATGCACAGGTTTTTTGTTTGATGAGTATGTGCATACAATTTTAGATAGAACTGTGAGGAAAATTGTGATCTACTAAAAAGCATCGGCCCATAGGAGAGATTATTATTCAAAAGCTTCAATCAATTGAAAAGCATATATCAATGGCAGATCTTCTATATATAAAAGAGGTTATAAATATGAAAGAGCGTCTGCTTAAAGAAGAATCTCTACATTTAGAAGCCCGTCTAGCCATAAAACAGATTATATTCATAGAACAACATTTATATGTATAGAATATTTTATATCCATGAAAGAGTTTTATCCATATATAGAAAATATTTTATCTACGGAATATATTTTACATATTGAAAGCCGACTATAAGTACATTGTTTAACCACTGTGCCGTAGAAGATTAAATTGCTTTAACATGGTAATATTATAGTTTAGCAGATTGACTCCCACAGTTTTGTGCAAAAAATGCCATTGTGTATCTAACACAGCAATAACTCATATCACATACGTACACTAGGGTTATGCCTTTTTTGCAACCTTATATCGATGTATTATTTCCATATATATCCATATATTTATATCCTTCACCACAGTGTTATGTCTTTGTTTGTAACAGGCAAAAATAATCGGGATAGACCCATGGTTCCTTTTGAGAATATGCATAGAATCACTTTCTGAGTCGATTTATGCATGTCCGTCTGTCCGTCCGTCCATGTATTTTTGTTAATAAAGTACAGGTCGCATTTATGATCCGATTTGGATGAAATTTGGCACAGGTCACTTAATTGGCCCAAGGACGAACCCTATTGAAATCGAGAAAATCGGTTCAGATTTAGATATAGCCCCCATATATAGTTTCGTCCAATTTAAGGTAAATGGTGTACCAAAGCCACTATATATCTTTACATTTGCACGAAATTTGGCATAGAGTACTGAATTAGGTCCAGAATGATGTGTGTCAAGTTTCGTGAAAATCGGTTCAGATTTAGATATAGATCCCATATATAGTTTCGCCCGATTTTAGGTAATTGGAGCACCAAAGTGCTTATATATCTTTCGATTTGCCCGAAATTTGGCATAGAGTATTGAATTAGGTCAAGAATGATGTGTGCCAAGTTTCGTGAAAATCGGTTCAGATTTAGATATAGTTCCCATATATAGTTTCGTCCGATTTAATGTAAACGGTGCACCAAAGTCCTTATATATCTTTCGATTTGCACGAAATTTGACACAGAGTACTGAATTAGGTCCAGAATGATGTGTGCTAAGTTTCGAGAAAATCGGGTCAGATTTAGATATAGCTCCCATATATAGTTTCGTCCGATTTAAGGTAAATGGTGCACTAAAGTCCCTATATATCATTCGATTTGCACGAAATTTGGCATAGAGTACTGAATTAGGTCCAGAATGACGTGTGCCAAGTTTCGAGAAAATCGGTTCAGATGTAGATATAGCTCCCATAAATAGTTTCGTCCGATTTAAGGTAAATGGTGCACCAAAGTCCCTATATATCTTTCAATGTTTCTTAGAAAATGCGACGTCTGTTAGGATACATATGTAGAATATCCCCAAAGTGGTGAAGGGTATCATATAGTCGGCCCAGTCCGACTTTACTACTTTCCTTACTGGTTTTAATTTGTTCTTGTTCATTTTCCAAATGTTGTCTCATTGTAAACATGGGGGCATTTAATATGCGAGGAGGTATTCTATCCTCTGAAAACTCGATGTGCGAAATTACAGGTGATTCGGTTGGATAATGAAGCAAGGACCTTCCAAATACGGCAAATGGGGCGATACCTTTAAATGGGGACTATTCCAAAACATGAACCTATATATTTTTGCATTCATTGTTACCCAAGAGTGCAATAAATTGAAATTTATCACAACTGATAACTGATCCTCAATACCCACACATACTAGTCCACAGTACTTTTGAATAGTCATACAGAGCCACAGGTAGTTCTTCGAAATATTGAGCGCGAACAACTGACAATAAACCATCTGATATGTCGACGGGTAAGAAATGAACGACCAGATTTTCGAAACCTGTTCCGAGTTTCAGATACCGAAATAATGACAATAAGGTCTAGGGTTCCAGCATGCTTTGCAAACATTTGGCATCTGTTTGTACTCTAGTGAAGAGTTCAAATCTTGTGTCGTTCGTGAACGATGTAGTTCAATTTAACGAGTCAATCCACTAATTACATTGTTCAATGTTTGTTATTGTCGTTCACTAAACGGCAACTTTTCTCAGTGTACAACATTGGGTATTATATGATATCTATCTGTTTTAGTTGCCCCTGTTTTTTTATTTAATAATTTACATTGTACGTTTACTAACTAACTGAACTTAATTACAATGCGGTGTCATACCAATTAAACGTATAAGCTAACTGAACGAGTTGAACGATCTAGTTCACCTTCAAAGAAATTTTTTCCGTAAAAGGAACGATCGGTACTAACTAAGTGTGGTTCTTTTGTTCGTCGAGTTCATTTTGCCCCTATCTTATCTTGGGTAGTTCCAGAAACTAATAGTTCATCGTAAATATTCCGACAAAGGAACGCTAGGAACAGGATCCAGTTCTTTAGTTCCTTTTTCTGATCCCGTACCTTTATTCCTTCTCGTTCGTTTTTCAGATGCTGTCGATTATAAAATATAGAAATATATGCCCGTTAATTTATTATTGTGAAAATATTAAAATTATCAAAAACTAGCAACACCAACAAAGTCGTTGTGTGCATTTGTCGCGATGTGACAACACACAACAGTGGGAAAGGTGTGGTATTGTTTGTAAATGCCTTGTTAACCTCGAAGTGAGGCTCCAGCGAAATTCTCATGCAGTTTATGTCGTTGGTCAGCTAAGTACTTCGCTTTGTTACAAGAGACATTTGGGTATGAAAGGTTTTTTGTAAAGAAGCAATAAATAGCTTCTGAGCAGAATATCCAAAAAAAAAAAAAAAAACTAAGGGAACTGATGAGGATTAGTGGCGTGATCCGTGATTTATTAGTGATTCCCCACTAATAAATAGTTGTTTTTTATAAAAACAACAAACTGGGATTCAGCCTGACCATTTTGCAAAAACAAAATACAAATGGTATCCCAAATAAACCGCCAACACTACTGAAATTATCAAAAACAAAAATATTTTATGTTTATCGTCCTGCAGTGGAATTCTGTAGCTTTTGAATGTGTCACTAAATATAAATTAATTAAAGAACGATGAAAGAAATAGATTCAACAGAATCATTTAGGAGTTGGAACAATGTGGAGCAAAGAAACTATACGATATTAAGGAACTAGTTCATTTTTAAAAAAGGAACGAGAAAGATCGATCCGCTCCGTGGACTCTAACAATCATACATTTTTACCTTTCATTCCTTTTGTTTCAGTCGTTCATTTGTCATCTAGATCTTCTCATCCGTTCATGTTACTTTGGTTGTTTCTTTATTTTACTTGACAATTTCACAACGTTATATATATTTTTTGCGAATTAAAAATAAATGCAATCAATTCTTTAAAAATTTAAACAAAAATTCGAAAGTTAATATAAAGCCAGTATGAATATAAATTTACTGCAAACATAGACCCCATTGTCCATTCATTTCGGAGCAACTCGCACGCTTTTCCGTGTAGCAATTTACGATTGAACTAACGGAACTACCTAGTTCGAACCGCTTGATGAACGAGATTGCCCAATTCTAGTACAATATCTGGACTGAAGGATATTGGCCAAGACTAAAAGGGCTCTGAAGACTGCTTTCAGCCGATTATGATTGCTCATGAAATTCTGCACAAAGAAGTACTCAATGTTCTGAAGGAGTAACAAGGCGTCTTACAATGCATTTTCGTTCATTTTTACTTCTGTTCGCTGATAATTGGAGGATTATTATAATGGACGTTTATTTGCCCAATTTTTTCCTTGATTTCCTCTACGTTGGAAGCGCTCTTCTTAAATGACATATTATAATTCACTTAATTTTCATTATTCAATTCTAAAAAATCGTCATACTGTCGGCTGTGTTCTACTTTGAGAATAATCAGGCACAACTGAGCAGCTGGAGTAGCATACGTTACCCTGTTAAGTGCAATTGCTGCTGCAGTCACCAACGAGGGATTGGTACGGTATATGCGGGAAGTTCAATATTTTTCATCGCAGTGCTTTAAGCTATATAGAAATAAGTGCGATCCTCTCTGCCCATTTCTATGGCAGTGGACAGAAGTGCACTTCTGTTTAGTTGAATGACAAAAATTGACCAGTGAACACCTGTAAGTACTAAGTAGTTTTCTAAAAGGTATTTTTCAATGCGATATAAGTATTACACAGGACAATAATAGTACAGTAAAAATAATTCGTATAATTCGTGTTCAAAAAGTGTTGCCAATGACTGAATTTCTGCATTTTATGAATGCAATTCATAAAACA
The DNA here is from genome assembly GCF_032173495.1 of Musca vetustissima. Classification (NCBI taxonomy): domain Eukaryota; kingdom Metazoa; phylum Arthropoda; class Insecta; order Diptera; family Muscidae; genus Musca; species Musca vetustissima. The sequence goes on from NW_026874251.1 coordinate 27,341, forward strand.
TTAAATATTCGTTTCTTATCAAAGGGAGAGAAAAATTAAAACCAACATTTTTGTGCTTGGTAGTGGCGGGTTTTATACGACACAGAAACTCTTTGTTTTTTTATGATTTTATATTTTCTTCTTCGTTATTTATGTCTTGTGCTGTTTCTTCTTATTTCTTTATTTACATACTCTTGTTTTGCGTCTTTGGAACAATTATATAGAAATTTAAACATTCGTCTTGTTGCTCAACAATTTTTTTTCACTTGTGTGATATATTGTATTTGGTATTTATATAATTTGGAAAATGCATATGCGAATTTTATAACACCAATGTGCATGAAATAAGAAAACAACTAACCACAATCGGGTATGTGGTGAGAAAGCGGTAGTTAGGAAGAGAAACATACGGTTACAAAACTAACAGCCCTCAAGTGTGGGAAGGAGGTAGGACGATACCAAAAAACAACGATTGTTTTGGTTTTATTCATGGGAAGAATACATTGGTTTTTGTAAAAATGAAAGAGAGAGGAAAAAAGTATGCAAATCGTTACCATTAAGGAAATTTGTTTTGATATTAATGAAATGTTTCCATTTTTGGGGAAAAATGCTTTTTCATGATTATAAGGATTTTAACTTTCAATGTACCCAACAGGTAGCTGGCGGAAAAACACAATGAACCATGAGTTGTGCCAGCTATTCTCGGACATCGACATTGCTGCAGCGACTACGTTGGCTGGGTCATGCTGTGATAGTGGATGAAGATGCCCCAGCCCAGAAGGCATATAATAGCGAACCAGCTGATGGTTCACGCAGAAGGCGACGGTCACGAATAAGATGAAAGACCAAGTGGAAGACAACATTGCCGAATATGGTCTTTCAAATTGGAAAAAACTGCGCAAAAGACCGACGGCCCTGGAATTTTTTTAAGCTCGGCTTATGGAACGAAAGTTCTGTCACAAGCCAGCTAAGTAAGCGGAAAAACACACATCAATAAAAACTTAAATTCAAATGAATGTTAGAACCTAAAGCTATATATATATATATATATTACTCGTGTGCGGTACTTATGAATGGGCTTATTTATGATCGCTATATAAAGTACATGTACTTTTTATAATATTCTCGAATTTCTAAAGCATTCGGTGGATAACATCGGTAATAGGGTTATACATAAATAGGACTCCTTCATTTAATTGCGGATTAAAGCGAGAGTTTTTCTTCGATATCAATGTCTTTGGTTCATAGATAATTTGACTGGGGCACCTTCGGCACTTTTTGTTTAGAGCTCTATATCTCAGTACTTATTCAACATATATAAAAACTTTATGGCTGATTATTGTCCTCTGATACTTAATTATAAAAATTAGTACCAAAAAGATATAAAAAATTAGTATTATTAGTTTGTAAAAAAAGTCAAATTCGTCGAATATGCCCCAACCCGGGGTAGCTTCGGCATTCGATCGGGCACATTCGGCACCATAGTCATTGCCTGGTAATTATCATCGCTATCAGTCTGGTTGAAATTCAGATCCTTTGAAGGTTCTATTTGGTTTTAATACGCGACACAATGTTTGAATTTTAGGGCTATATTTTCTAGGTTCAGAAATAGTCAGGTCAGAAATAGGTTTTTTCTATCGCATTTTCGAAATACAGGAACGTTTTGTCTTATCTATGTAATTTCGAACCATATTAAAGGATTATAAGACAAACTCAAAAACATTTTAAGGAAATAATATTACACTATCTGTATACGGCCGAATGTGCCCCACTTTAAAATGCCGAATCTAATCCGAATGTACTTTTTGTAGTTTTTTTTCATTGTTCCTATCCTATATTGTAAAAACATTATATTTTTAAATATTTTTATAATAATACACATCGTAATTAACCGCTTTTTAATAATATTGTCTTAAAATTTGAAAAGTTTTATACACGAAAACTTACGAAATGGAATGGAAATATTACAAAAACTTCTGTAAAAATACAAAAGCCCGTGCATCTAAATAAGTTTATTAGCTAGAAATTTCAAACTTTATGGCAGTATTTATTTCGATATTCGATACATATGTACCGAAACTAGAGATATCATATCGAAACGCGATTGCCGAATGTGCCCCGATGCCGAAGGTGCCCCAGTCTCCCCTATTATGAAAAAATTTCATTTATTCCTGCAACAGCAAACCATTTAACAAAAGTCAAAAAATCATAACCCTAATGTGCAAACATACATACAACCACGCATCCTTGTAACGTAATAACAATGATAAACTAGTGGATTGGCTCATAGGTTTTCATTATACTCACGTAGAAAATGGAGGTGGATATGCGATTTGTATACTCCTCTGTAACACCGGTCTATAAACATTGTCATCGTCACAGGTTCAGCAGCAACCGCATACAACAAAGGACATTCACAACATATTTGAAGGGAAGAGAAAGAAAGGATTTTTGATAAATATCAAAATTGTTATTTTTAGTGTGTGGGTGTGTATGGAAATATTGCTCACAAAATTTTGCATAAAAATTATTTCAACAGGAATTTCATACGTTTCCATCTAATACTCATGCAGTGGAAAATTAGATTTTCCCATGAAATAGCCTAGCAATGACACGAACAAAATTTAACGTTCATTGCGGCAAAGGTCAGTCATATAACTCTTCCATACATTCACACACACATTTTCAACTTACCAAATAAAAGTCCACATGTGGTTCATAGTGACCACCCAAACCGTAGTTAGCCACTTGTAATTCTTCACTGAATTGTGTTTCCAAACCGGTGGCATAATGTAAATCGCGCAGTAATTTTTCTATATGTGGATGACGGGTATATTCTACCCAGGCATTTTTCGATATACGATAATTGCGTCGCTTTGAACCACCACGACTATCATCACGCACCGTAGAACGTCTCATTTCAGGCATTGCAATTTCTTTGATGGTTGCAATTTGCTGATCTGTGACCATATCATGCAGCAACATTACATATGGATCTTCATTTATTTCTTCTAGCTTAAATGGTGAGAGGACAAAGGCATTGTCCACACCCCAATAGTAGCGGCAGCGTAAATCACGTTCTTCGCTCGGCGAGCGGGTTACTTCTTCACGACACACTTTTTCGTAAAGCTTAAATTCTTCGGTACGCTGAAATAAAAGAAAAACTGGAAGTAAATTAGTATTCCCAGATGATACTGTGATATCCTGGCTGAAATTCTTATACTCATTGCATAGGTTCAAATAGCCCCCTTCCCATTTTCGTTGTTTTGAGGTTCCTAGAAAAATTTTACAACTTGGTATATCGTTTTCTCAAAATATTAAAAACTATTGAAAGAAAATTTAACATCGACTTAGCACTAAGGGTGTGCGCGTTTTGAAGCCTCATTTCCCGATCCATATTACTATAATATGGACTTTTTGGTTTGCATAAGTTTAACAGGTTTTAGACGAATTACCCCATCAAAATTATTGGAGAATTAAAAACGGTTTTCAGTAAAATTTTGATATTTGTCCATGTTTTGATTTTACATACAATGTAAAGGTTCCGCTATATATAAAACTCCCCATTTACGATATCTTTAAGGTTTTTGCTGAATTTCCCCACCGATGTGGCAATAATTTAGCTTTCCAAGTTCTTGGAGGATGAAAAAATGTATTCAGAAAAATTTCGAGTTTTAGCATAGAACTTTTATAAAGGTCCCCCCATTTGCGATATTTTATAGATGTATACACATTTTGCATATTTGAGGTGAAAATGTCTTCCCAGAAAATTAGAAATATAGCTTCAGGTGTTTGTAGTTCCTAGTCTAGTTTTCCAACCTGAGAATATGCAATGTTGCACAATATTTTCTGAGAGACATTGTCATTGATGCCATATAAAGGTCTCTACCGAATGTAGGAAGTTTTGCTGCATCCCACATGGGGGAGATATTAATAATTCGTCCCGGCCGAACAGGACGACTTCGACGACCTCCAACTCTTCTATAAGAAGGAGACCTCAGGCTCTTCTTTAAGAAGAATTCATCGAGCTCTTCTATAAGAAGACGAAGACATACAGCTCTTTTATAAGAAGAAGACATCCAGCTCTTCTATATGTAGACGGCCTCCAGCGCTTCTTTAAGAATAATACCTCTAGATATTCTATAAGAAAATATTTCCAGCTTTCTACAATAAGAAGACCTCCAGCTCTTTTTAAAAATACATCAAGCTTTCTTAAAAAAAAAGACATCAAGCATTTCTATAAGAAGAAGACATCCAGCTTTTCTACAAGAAAAATATCTTCAGCTCTTCTTTAAGAAGAAGACCTTCCGCTCTTCTATAAGAAGACTACTTCCACCTCTTCTATAAGAAGAAGACCTCCAGCTCTTCTATAAGGAGAAGACGTCCAGCTCTTCTATACAAAAATGACTTCCAGCTTTTCTATACAAACATGACTTCCAGCTCTTCTATACAAAAAAGACTTCCAGCTCTTCTATAAGAAGACATCCAGCTCTTCTATAAGAATAAGACGTCCAGCTTTTCTTTAAGAATAATACCGATAAAAATATTTTTAAGCTTCGCCCATAGGCGTGGTTTCTTTAAAAAACTTCTTTTAAACTCCGCCCAAAGCGTGGTTTCTATCAAAAATATTCCATAGTTCCGCCCATAGGCGTAGTTTTATTTGAAAACTATTTTAAGCTCCGCCAATAGGCGTGGATTCCAACAGAATTATATTTAAGCTTGGCACATAGACCACCATTATATAGTCGGATAGGGCCTACTGGGTATATACACTTTGCTACGGCAAAAATGTGCCTCATCGAAATTTGAACATAACCGTATGGTGCCTACCCCACAGAAGGTCCACATTTTCAATATTTATAAATCCAATATTAGGCGTATGGACTATCCGATTTGATCCAAACTGAGCACATCGTAATATGTCCTTCAAATCCAAATCAAATATGGAGATGAGACCCATGTGTCCACTCCTTCTGGTACCTGCCCAACAAAGTGTCAACAGTTTAAAAATTTATTAATCCTGGTTTGATCCAAACTTTGCACATTCAGCGTGAGCCCGGCAGTGATTTGAATCCTGGTTCCTATGGCATCTTTCGATTGTTGTCCGGCGCCTTAGCGTTCCTAAGATTACACAATATGCAGTTGTATACTACGGAAGAAAAATCTTGTAGGTTGTATGGAAAAAAGTCCACCGTCACAAGAAAAATTTGCTCTGAAAATGGATGTTCTGGTGTGTCGTCAAATATCCGAACGTTGAAACGCTTGAATTTAATTCGAAGATGCAATATTCCACATAAATAGAACATATCAAGTAAAGACATTTGTAAGTCACATTACCCAATATGCCCGATGAGCCCCTTAATACCCGGCGAAACGTGTCGAATAATGGGAATGTAATATCTTTCTGGCTTTCCCTTTCATTGCAACTTCGATCATGTAGCTCATCTCGAAATAGAAAAAAAATAAAAACATAATATTTTTAGCAAACCTAGATTAAATCCGAATGCCGATGTTTGCACATCGTAGTATTTTACAAAACCTACATTAAATCTGAAGATTGTGTCTATAGGTCAACCTCTTCTGGTACCTATCCACAGATAATAAAACGTGCGTAATTCTGTAGACTTCCACAAACCATAGGATGAGGGTATTTAACTGTCGACAACACCGACTGATACTTCCTTACTTGTTATGATTAAATTTAATTTATATTAAAGACTTACGTGATATTCCCTTTCTTCCTCATAGGCTTCTGGCAACAAGTAAGTATTATTATATATTGCCGATACGACATTTAAACGATGAGGGTCCTTCAACACCACTGCACGAAAAACTTCCAATGCAGCTGTTGTATCGCCAGTTTTCAATAGATTTTCACCCAATTTCTCCATGAAGTCCAATGTGGATTCAGTTGAGTCCGATACCACGTCCTCTTCCATGCTATAACGTTTCATTGATTCATTTATCCAGTCTTTGGTTTGATTAAATGCTTTGACATTTATCAGTTGTTGGCCCAACAGTAAACAATCCGACCAGGACATGTCATTGCTGTAAATTTTAAAATATAATTATTTAATAATAAAAAATAAATATATTGAAATGCGTTACGATATTTACCCATATTTAATACCATTGAGAATACCCGATGCCACCTGTTCTACATCCAAATTATAGGTTTGCTGCAAACGCACCAATGCCAGTGCCGATTCTTCGAAATCAACTTGACTTGGAAAATGTAAGTGACTCTTCCTCAGCTTCCATTGTTCCAAATGATCTGTTCAGATATAAATAGGCAAAGCTCATTGAAAGTGAATACTACAACAACATTCAAGGTTTTCTACATTTGATACCTTTGGCATTTTCCAAGTGGCTTTCATATTTGTGCCAATCATTGAATAACCTTTTGATTAATCGATAAGCATTGACAGGATTCGTTAGATAATTTTCAACATCGTTGGCAGCCGTTTGGTGTTCTGTTTCTATTTTTAATAATTCTCTGAAAGTAAAGGATGGACAAAATTTGAATTTAGTGTTTAAAAACATGGAACACACACTTATAGTAAGTTAGTCCACCATAAGACTGTGGTGCAGGGTATTATGTCTTTGTGCATATGTTTGTAACAGGCTCCCATATATAATTTCGTCCGATTTAAGGTAAATGGTGCACCAAAGTCCCTATATATCTTTCGATATGCACGAAATTCGGCACAGAGTACTGAATTAGGTCCAGAATGATGTGTGTCAAGTTTCGATGAAATCGGTTCAGATTTAGATATAGCTACCATATATAGTTTCGTCCGATTTAAGGTAAATAGTGCACCAAAGTCCCTATATATCATTCGATTTGCATGAAAGTTGGCATAGAGTACAGAATTAGGTGCAGAATGATGTGTGCCAAGTTTCGTAAAAATCGGTTCAGATTTAGATATAGCTCCCATATATATTTTCGTCCGATTTAAGGTAAATGGTGCACCAAAGTCCCTATATATCTTTCGATTTGCACGAAATTCGGCACAGAGTACTGAATTAGGTCCAGAATGATGTGTGCTAAGTTTCGAGAAAATCGGTTCAGATTTAGATATAGCTCCCATATATAGTTTCGTCCGATTTTAGGTAAATGGTGCACCAAAGTCCCTATATATCATTCGATTTGCTCGAAATTCGACACAGAGTACTGAATTAGGTCCAGAATGATGTGTGCCAAGTTTCATGAAAATCGGTTCAGATTTAGATATAGCTCCCCTATATAGTTTTGTCCGATTCTAAGTAAATGGTGCACCAAATATCCTATATTCCTTTCAAATATCCTATATTCCTTTCGATTTGCTTGAATTTTGGCACAGCGTACTGAATTAGGTCTAGAATGATATGTGATAAGTTTCGTGAAAATCGGTCCAGTTTTAGATATAGCTCCCATATATATTTTCGTCCGATTTAAGGTAAATGGGACACCAAAATCCCTATATATCTTTCGATTTGCACGAAATTTGGCACGGCGTAATAAATTAGGTAGAGAATGATGTGTGTTAAGTTTCCTGAAAATCGGTTCAGATTTAGATATAGCTTCTATATCTGACCAAATGAAAATTTTAGTATGGGTTTCAGAATGACATGTTTGTGGATCCAAGTTCATTTTACTGGTCCGTTTTTTACTGGACTGTTAGGATTTATCTTTTGAATATACCAAAAGTGGTGAAGGGTATCATATAGTCGGACCCGTCCGACTTTACTACTTTCCTTACTGGTATTATTTATCGCTTATAGCATATGGTCCATAAAAAATGCATATCGGAGACACACAAACATACATTGATACGTCTATATTTAGTTAATATCTTGTCTTCTCGTATTTCTGAATATTAAGTACCAATAATACTTGCTTTTATAGTTGCGCTTATCATAAAAAATCTAAATCAAGTCGTATCTTGATTAAAGAATTTTATGTTTTTTTTTAGAAAAAAACAACCATAAATTTAAATAAAACAAGAAAATGCATATTTTGTCATTTACTACACTCATTAATATTTTCCGAATAAATTATTTTAAAGTAGAAAATGTCAATATTTACTGACTGCGAGACCGGCTATTTAATTAACATCATCGACTACATTTCAACATTTCTTGGATGTAGAGATACGTTTTATAGTAGGGCAGTTCGGAAAGTTCTTATCCTAGCACAAAAAACGCGGTACAAACAGAAAAAGTGTTTTGGAAAACTTCAAAGTGTTTTTTGGAAACTTCAAAAACTTCAAAATTTGACATGAGTTCATAACAGAGATGAAAGTTTCCAAAACACTTAACTTGTTTCTGTTTATATCACGCTTTTTTTGCTAGGCTAAGAACATTCCGAATTGCCCTCGTACCCTACACCCTATTGCAACACATCGAAATATTTATTGGAGACCCCATACAATATTATATTCTTGATACGAGCATTATTATTATTATTATTTTAAACCTAAGTGCTTTTATTTAGCGTTAAGCGCATAAAGTATATGGGCAATATTGCCAATTTTTTAACAAAGCTGAAGCGGAGGTTCACCCCATTATAACTCGGTATATGAAAAAAGTATATGAAAAAAGTGAATAGTTTTGGGTTAATTGAACTGTCGTTGCAAACTGTTCATGATATTGAACTCCTAAGTGTATATGCGTGGAAGCTGTGTCTACTTTAATGTAAAAAAATGTGTAAAAACAGGTTGAGGCGAACCAGTTTTTTATGTTCTCTATCGATTTGTGATTAAGCCACACATTTCACGGTCTTCATGTCAAAGTAAAACTAAGAGCCACCAAAATGGGGACTACGTCCGTTATGTATAATTTTTCAAAATTTTAACTGCATCTACCTTTAAATGATGCTGACATTTTGAAGCTCGATTTCGACTGTTTTTTGAATTTTACTTCTAGTTTTAATGCGCAAACAGGAATTTCTAAAAATCGATTATAAGATTATTGTAGTCGCGAATCTGAGTAATTTGATATATATTTTGTGTATGTATTATGCACAGCCTCAGAGTAATACTCACCCGAAGGTGGAAATTTTGTGCGATCAAATTGCTAAAAAACGTATTTTTCGGGCCAAATTTTTAGATCTGTCAACTGAATGATATGGGTCCCCGCGATCAATAAGGTTTTTTACGTTTCGGATGATATAAAATCTTCTTCGTAAAAAACCATCTACTAGAACGGCGGGAACTGGCCTTCCAAAAACACGAAATTTGGCAAAAAATGTTTTTGAAAATATCGCGGATTTATTTGCGTTTTCTGTGGATCATTTCCGCTTCAATAAATGACCTCATACGGATTTTGATCTTTTTCGAAAAGAGAACTTTAAAAACTTCAGCCGACGTTTTTGGTCAATATAATAAACGGCGTAATTTTAAGATTTTTTTCTTATGCCCAAAATTAAAACCTCGATAACTTTTGCGCGCATCAACCAAAAATTTGATTGCGAACGGTTTCGGAGTAAAAACATTTTTCTCTATATGTGTACCAAAAATCATTGATGTGCCACAAAAATAAAAAAGCTGATTTTTTGAAAATGGAATATAAAAAAATTGGCAATATTGCCCATATACATTTTTTATCAGAAGAAAATTATTATTTTATTTGGCCGGGTGTCTCTAAGATTCAGAATATTATTTCAGTAGTCAATATAGAACTTGAAAATTTTCACTATACCAAGGATGTTTGGAATTAAAAATGGGTTATATAGGCCCACGTGGGCACTTTATGCCACTGAATTCATGCATTGAGTAGCAAATTTTCATACTAATAATTGTCAATATTGGTCCACGTTTTAGAGTACCGCCATACAATAGTGTTATCAAACTTTTAGTATTTTGAAATTTTTTTCACATACCCTCAAACTATGGTTGGCGGAATTGTACACATGTTTTATTATTTGTTGTATCAGAGGTATATGTATATATATATATATATATATACACCTAATTCCGGGGTAGCCAACATATAATGACACTTCTTTTGGTTTCTTATTGGTAGTCAAAGATCCCTATTCTAAATATCAGTTCAAGTTTTGCTATAGCATGCGCATAACAGTACCCTCATTTTTGGATTTCATGCCTGGCAACAATATATCATGAAGAATTTCCGAACCATTTTTAATGTCCTTCTCGAAATCATAGCGGTCTCATGATACTACCACAAAAAATTGACCATTTCTTCATGAGTTGTTGAGATTTTCAATTAAAAAATTTCAAAAGGAACATTCCTGAATTAGTGTAGTATCGAATTAAATAAATAAACAAAATTAAATTGTTTGATACCGGTTAGATTTATTTATTTAAATTCTTATTTTTGATGTTCGTAATCGGACAAAACTTTGAATATTTGGTGCACCATTTGCATAAAATCGGACAAAATATATATGGGACTATGAACCGATTTTAACGAAACTGAACACATAGAACATACGAATCGTTCTTGGGCCAAATTAGTAAGATGGTCCAAATTTCATGCAATTCGGATTATTAATGAGACCCGTACATTGTTTACAACGAACATGTATAAAACGACTTAGAATGGGATTGTATGCATATTCCCAAAATGAACCAAGGGTCTATCTCGTTTCCTTATGATTGCTACAAACATAAGCACGAAGATATGTGAAGAGTATAAAAATTGTAATTCTGTCACAGAAACATATCTTGCTTTAAAGGGAGATGTCTGAGAGGAGAGGTTTTGTGTTTTGATTAAATTCGAACCTACTCCAATTTTCCCTTAGGAGATCTTTAAAAAAATAGTTTTGGAAAATCGCCGATTTTTTACCAAAAACCATGTTAAAAAATAAGGAAGATCTTCACCGATTGGCTTTATCCTAGTTCATACGATAGCTATTCACTCAAAGAGAAACGTGTAAAAATGTGGAATGGATTGGGTTATTAGTTTTTGAGTTATCGTGCCCGCCATTCGCAAAAGAGAAAAACGCGTTTAAAGTTTGAGAAACCCTTTAGCCGTCACTTGATGCTGACACAATAAATCGGCTCTTCAACAGTTCTTGAGATTTTCACTTGAGATTTTGTAGGGACATTCTTGAATTACTGTAGATTCGAATTAAATCAAAAAACTTTTTTGACCCCGAGAATGGGGGGGTCCTCTTAAAGGACTGTTTTACGGCACAGTATGGCGTATTTTACATTGATACACTAGTAAATGCAAAAACTGAAACCAAAGGAACTTCTGTCACTTTGTTATGGTCATATCGCTCATTTGCTTCAAGACTCAAAAAACGTGATTTTGGAGTTAATGATATACGATTGTTCACAATAAAAGACTTCATGTTGTGTAAAAAAAATTAACAAAATTCAAATTCACATATCATGCGATTTGTCACCATTATACTCTTTTTTATGGTGCTGCGCAAAATACCATGTTTATGCAGACTCTTTAGCACTAGAACAACCAATAATCGTCAAGTTATAAGGCTAAGATATAAATATGTGGCAACATTTGGCCGAAAATTACCCCAAAAGAATCAGTGATATCTTCTTCGATAGAGGTCGTCAGGTCATCTGCGACATCTTTTCGGAATCATATTTTACTGGTGTAATAAATCACTTCAACATACAAATTTTGTTATTTTACGAAAAAAAATAACAAACACGTCATTTTGGACCTATTAGGATAAAAGTAATCGGTGAAGATCTTCCTTATTTTCCAGCTAGATATGTGGTCTCAAATAGGGGATTCTCACAAAACGAACTATTGTCGTCATTCGTCAAATCAATAGTTCGTCATTTCGTTAATTTTCGGGCGAAGTCAATACGAGAGCCAGGCATGTACCCTTTCTAATTCCGTTGGAATTTTCCGATTCCTAGTGAGGAGTTATTGTGCCCACCATCAAAAATAAGGACTTGTATCACGAAAAACAACAACAAAAAGTTTTTAAATTATGTTTCTTCTTTTTTAAGAAGAAGGCCAAACAACACTTCTTATTATTATCAATTTCTCGGGTCTATGTCCTTCTGGAGTAAATAAATACATCATTGAATAAAAGTACAGCTAAATACTGATCAATATTTATCTAAATAGTCGTGCTTATTTCGTGATGTTCGGATTATAATAGAGCGACCAGAAAAACAGACAAAAACCAGTAAGCGGAACAGTATAGTTGAAGTATACCCTACACAACTTCCACGAAAATCGAACCCTCTGACCGACTAGAGGTCAACAAATATTATTAATATTCAGTACAGCCCTTCTAATTACATGTCTATATTCCCTTCACCGTGGGTTATGTTGTGATGTTCATCTTTTAATTGTGGCCTATAGATCGACTCAAAAAACACAAATCGCAATATTATTATCTGATCATCACCGAAAGTTATAGGCGCTGTCCTTGACCATACCTGGACCCTCATGGAAAATTTTAAAGCGATCAGCGCTATATTTCCGGCCTCTTGCAAGGTAATGTGTTACTGAATAATATATGAATGTGTTACTGAATAATATATATATATATATATATATATATATGTATATATCTATTTAAATGTAACTCCCACATCCAAGTATATACGACAATTTAAAGGTCAACCACTCCTCTTGGATGTACTGTCAACTTCTTGGGTCTACATCCTTAAGTGGTAAATATATACGATATAGACTACAATTTTTTTTATTTTTCACACAAAAGTCAGGGTCCACTAAATATTGACGGATCTTTATCAAAACAGACAGAAAATCATACAAAAATAAAGTTTTTGGTCCATTTCATCCCCTAAATATTAACCGAAGTCTACCAAAAACAATAGGCCAGAACCTATCATACATGCATAATTTCGTGAAGATTGGTCCATAACTGTGGCCTGTATCGTGTTTACAAATTATAATGGACAGACGGACGGACACACATGTCTGGATCGATTCAGCTAGTCGAGATATGACGATCGGTATATATAAAGGACCAATATTTCGCGGCGTTACAAACTCTTGGGGCTGCACAAAGCTATAATACCCTGACAACATAGTTGTGTAGGGTATAATAATGTTTTTGGCGCATTTCATCCCCTAAATATTAATCTATCACTACCAAAAACAATGGGGGTCTTCTTTGGCCAGAACCCGTCCAACATGTAAAATTTCGTGACAATTGGACCATAGCTGTGACATGTATCGTGTTTACAAATGATAATGGACAGACGGACAGACTCGACTCCGCCAGTCGAGTTGGAGCCGCACAAAGCTATAATACGCTGACAACATAGTTGTGTAGGGTATAAAAATATATCACGAAAAAGGGCTTTACAAATTTATTTCCATTAATTTTTGCTTTTATTTTGGAACCCATGAAATCGACAACCTTGTATATTCACGACACCATTGTTCCATTTTTGCTTAAAATTTTTACCGCACTTGACATCACAATATCTTATTAACATATATTTATGCCGAACATAAATCACTTTTAATTTGAATTAATATATCAACGTGGCGATTTATGCTTTCCGATTATGTTTGTATTGCACATCTTTAATTAATAATACTTTTTAACTCTAATACAAACACATATAAAGTCCGATTATTGTTTAACACTCGTAGCTGTGTAGCTTTAACACTCTCATTTACACACATAAACATATTTTATATCTGAAACATAGCAAATACATAAATATACACACATTTAATTTCCATGTTTGTATGTTAATAATTTTTATCGTTCCACTTTCGTTTATTTATTTGTTTTTTATTTTATTTATTTTTTTTTTTTTTTTTTTTGTTAAAAAAACTTACTTTTCCAACACTTCAATACTTTGTTTTGTTGTTTCAATGTAATATTTTAAATCGGCTAATAAAATTTGTTCGGTATTTAAAAGTTTTTCCAAACCCGCTACAGATGAATAATAATCATCACCATCGTCACCGTCCTGGGATAAAACCTGAGCGCAAGACCACCATATTAACGAACAAATTACGAAAATGCAAACAAATCTACCGGCGGAACTAAAAATCATTCTTAAAATCACTTCTTGTCTTCGACTTCGTCTTGTTAGCTTTGTTAGTTAACTTGGCACTTTGATGACACTGGCAATGCTAATGATGGACACACTAATCTAATAGTTCGCTTGTTGTCACATCAAATAGATACTGAGTATGCGCGGAACGTTTATTTTGCCGGTTTTCTATGTTTTTTGTTCGCTTCGCTTGACTACACCCGACTGGATTTCATTTGTTAGGTTTAATTAGAAATGCTGCTGATGTTTAACACTCGAATCGCGGCAATAACAACAACAACGATGGCGTGTGACGTCTTCAGTCGAAAATAAAAACAAAACGAGATGGGTTAGTTTTTTTAATGAATTTTCAAAAGGTAAACGGAATAAATTGCATGTGAATCTTCTTTAGCAGGGCAACAAAATATCATTTTTTTTTTTTGGTTTTAGCGCGCTGTGTTTTGCCGATCGATCGATTGAGAGTTTGATAATCAACTAAATTTTAAGTTTAGTCGCTGTGATGTGTTTCCCTAATATTATGATGTTGTTTTTGTTTTATTACAAAATTTTCGTTACTCTGCAACTCTTCGTACTAATATTCATATGTCAACATGCAGATATTTATGCATTGTGTTATACACTGAAAAAAATATTAGGTTGGGGAAAAATAAATTCATTATTTTTCGGCAGTTGGCTGCCTTGATAGATTTCTCGTAAAGTATCGATCAAACAATTTCAGATGTATGCTCTTTGGAAGGGTGACATTTCGCAGTAAATTGTTTTTACAGCTTTTCTTTGACAAAAGCGAAAAAATGCCCCCATTCTCGGGGTCAAAATTATTTTTGATTTAATTCGATTCTACACAAATTCAAGAATGTCTCTACAAAATTTCAAGTGAAAATCTCAAGAACTCTTGAAGATATAGCCGATTTATTGTGTCAGCATTAAGTGACGGCTAAAGGGCTTCTCAAACTTTAAACGCGTTTTTCTCTTTTGCGAATGGCGGGCACGATAACTCAAAAACTAATAACCCAATCGATTCCAAATTTTTACACGTTTCTCTGTGAGTGTATAGCTATAGATCTTCCCTATTTTTTAACTTGGTTTTTGGTCAAAAATCGGCGATTTTCCAACAATATTTTTTCAAAGGTCCGCCATTTTGTTAATTTTAGCGCGAACTCAATAATCCTAGTCCATACGAGAGCCAGACATGTACTCTTTCTAACACCGTTGGTATTTTCGGATTCCGATGTTCCAGTGAGGAGTTATCATGCCCGCCATCAAAAATAAGGAATTCTCTTTAATTTAAAAAAAAAAAAACAACAACAAAGACATAACAAAATTTTTTTGTAAATTATGTTTCTTCTCTTTTAAATCTTCAAATATATATGTGCAAAGTTAAAAACCTTAACAAGCATTGGTATTGATTTACCAGCCCATTGAAAATATTGAAAAATTAAAATCGAGAATGGGTGGGGTTCCCTTAAACTGCTTAAATTGTGAATGGTGTTTATGGTTCATATACTGTAACAGCCAATTATGTGCAATTTGGTGTCGTAGATTCCGTTCAGGAATAAATAGTTAATTTTAGGTGTTCAACAGATTTTAGAATCGATTTTTATGGTCTTCCCTTAATATTAACACGAACATTACAAAATACTAACCCAAGCATTATAATAAAAGAACAAACCTTTGAAAGCCTCACCAGCGTAAATCCCTGCATGACATTAAATAATTAAAAATGGCGTTATGTTAGGCCACCATGAGATGGGCATCCCAAATATATATACTAGATTGGGACTTTTATATGACGACTATGATATTGTAAATTGCTGAGAGGAGAAATCGAACTAGATGTTTGAAAAAATACAGCCAGTTTTGTTGCGATGTCGTGCCTAAACTTCCCAAAATACCTACATTTCAGTGGTGTATGCGAGATACCATACAAAAAGTGAACAAATATTTTTGTAGGAAGGTTTCCTATCAAAAATACCAAATTAGAACTAATTGGGTTAAAAAACGAATGGGACCTGTAGAAAAAGGTGGAATGATATATGCCATTCTATAACAAACATACTAAAAGTCGCAGCAATGGCTGTGCAAAATTTATATCTTTAGTACTACGATCTCAACAGTGATCTTAACAGACAGAGAGACATGACAAAATTTTATTCAGATTAAGTAGTCTCCGAAAAATACTTCCTAATTTTACCAAATTTAGTACCATTTAGTACACATTAATATTAATCCAATAGAAATCATATTTTTCAATTTTAGGATTCCAGCCCAATCCCTTCACCCAAATATAATTGTACCCTACACCCCGACAGTGATCCTATCTTCAAATTTAAAGATTCCACCTCTATCGGTCGACCAAATGCACATTTGGTACCATTACACATAAAAAACTTCCTGCATATCCCAATTCTACACCCCAACTGTGACCCTAAATCAAAATTTCAGGATCCCAGCTTTGTCGGTCCACCCAAAATTCAAATTGTACCAAATTTTTTACACATAAGTACGAATTTTCAAAACTACACATATCATACAACTAATGGAAATATAATTTCCCGATTTCAGGATTCCTGCTTTATTTGTTCACCCAAAAATTTCAATTGTATCATTTCCAAATCTTCCTGCATACCAAAATCCACATTTGGTGCCATTTAGTACACATTAGTACAAATTTCCAAAACTTCATACATTCTAACATTGACGCTAACTCCGAATTTTTAGGATTCCAGCTCTATCAGTTAAACCAAAAATTAAATTGTCCAAAACTTCCTACATATCTCAATTCTACACTCCTACAGTGACCCCTAACTCCAAATTTCAGCTCTATCGGTTCACCCAAATCCAAACTGTACCGATTTTAGAACCATTTAGTACTTTTCGTACACTTAAATACAATTCCCAAAACTAGCTACATATCCCAATCCCATACTTCGACGGTAATGTTAATTTCAATAATCCAGTTCCATCCATTTCTCCAAATTCAACGTGGGAAATGTATGGCTTTTACGTCACCGTTTTTGACGGACCATCTCTGGTACAAACTTCCACCTTATATCGACCTTAATTCGCATTCCAAACTTCATTTTTTTTAGCTCTATCCATTCACATGCTTCGAATTTTTACCTAATTTAGTACTTTTCGAAAATTTATAATTCGAATGTCCAAAAAATTGTTTGACACATATATTCTACCATATCTCAGTGACCCTCATTTCAAATTTAAGAATTCTAGATCTACAAGTTCGCCAAATACAGATGGTATCACATTTAGTACTTTATCTGACACCTTTGGACCAAAAATGGCCCTCGCCGTCTGGGCGACGCGTTTCGTCTGACTATAGTTTATCATAAAGTACAAATTCACGGTTATTTTAAACTTTAGACATTTGTTTCCTTAAGTTTTTATTTTTTCATTATTTAACTTAAATGCATCATTTGACTGCTCAGACTTGCAATATTTTGTCCCAATTCGTGTTATCATTATTAAATCTCAAAATCTCGTAATATTTAAAATTTGCATTTTTTATATCGTCACTCTTGCTACTGTGGTAGTATAATATATTAAATTTATAGATGTTGTAAATTTAATTTATGGTCTCTCAATATGATAATGTTTCAATTGGACAATGAACTTTCATTAATAATTGTATCACTTTCAAATGTCATCGATTATTTGATAACTGGCACACAAATAAAAATACATTCACTTTCTCTCAAAAGTGCAGTTTATTCCAATCCATGTGTGAATACATATACAAATTTGGTCCGATTAACAGATGATATATTATGTATTACGTTATAAAAAGATTGGAAATTAATTGCATTTTATAGTTGGTATTATTATTATCATAACACTTGCAATAATAACCAGAACCTGTCGTAGTTCTTGATATCTAATTGGAATTAAATAAATCAAAGTTTTGAATTTTATTCGTGATCAAATTGATCTATATAGTATGATAAGATTGTTTTTAATATCAATCAGTGTTAAGAAAAAAATATAATCATATGCAATATTTAGCCACACGTAACTTCAATATTTGCTTGCTTGCCATTTAAAGATAATTTATGATTTCAACATGATTGAATTTTATAACTTAATACATATGCATATATTTATATATGTATGTTTGTATTTTTATTATGAATTTATTTAAGCTACTTAATTATGTAAATTAGTACGAGTTTTTTTGGCACATGCATACAAAATTGATAATATGACTGACATCCATGACAAGTATTTGGAGAAGTTGAATTTTTTTATTGTTTAGAATAAAGTTAGGTAGTAGTTTTTGTTGCTAATGATGTGGCCCTACGTCAACATATTGAAAGAAACTGGCATTTATTGTGCTGATAAACATGTATCCGGGAAATGATTATATTTTTGTATACTAGAGCCCTTACTTGCGTGGAAACGAATCAATAACGAATAAATTTTTTAATAAATTGTACATAACTAGCATTGATTCATAGGTATCGACTATCAAAACAAATAACTTATTTACAAAAAACTTTTTTAGATGTACGGTTTTTTTTGCATTTTTACAGATGTTTTTGTATTATTTCCATTTCGTATATACAATTTTTCAAACTTTAAGGCAGTTTTATTAAAAAGTCATCAATTACAATGTGTATTCTTATTAAAAATATTAGATTTTTAGAAGATTGATAGAAAAAACCAGTAAGGAAAGTACTAAAGTCGGACGGGGCCGACTATATGATACCCTTCACCACTTTCGGCATATCCAACATATGAAACCTAGACGTCGAATTTTTAAAGGACTAGGGACAAAATAATGAAAATCAAATAATCATATATATATGCTATATCAAAATCTAATCCGATTTGAACTGAACTTGTCACACGTTATGTTATAGTAACTTCAGTACGTAGAGCAAAATGTTGTGCCGATTGGACCCACCATGGTAAAGCATTTAAAGTTTGTGTCAATTTTGTGTAAAATCGGACGACACCATTTACATTAAATCGGACGAAAATATATATGGGAGCTATATTTAAATCTGGACCGATTTTTACGCTATGCCACATTGTGTGCAAATCGAAAGATATCTAGGGGCTTTGGTACACCATTTACATAAAATCGGACGAAAAGTATATGGGGGCTACATCTAAATCTGGAACGATTTTCAGGAAACTTAACACACATCATTCTAAACCTAATTTAGTACACTGTGCCAAATTTCGTGCAAATCGAAAGATATATAGGGACTTTGGTACACCATTTACATAAAATCGGACGAAAATATATATGGGGGCTATATCTAAATCTGGACCGATTTTCAGGAAGCTTAACACATATCATTCTAGAAACTTCAGGAAACTTAACACACATCATTCAGGAAACTTAACACACATCATTCTAAACCTAATTTAGTACACTGTGCCAAATCTCGTGCAAATCGAAAGATATATAGGGACTTTGGTACACCATTTACATAAAATCGGACGAAAATATATATGAGAGCTATATCTAAATCTGAACCGATTTTCCCAATTTCAATATTGTTCATCCTTGGGCCAAACAAATGAGCTGTGCCAAATTTTATCCAATTCAGATCATAAATGCGACCTGTACTTTGTTCACAATTTAACATGGACAGACAGACGGACATGCATAGATCGTCTTAAAAAGTGATTCTATGCATATTCTCAAAAGGAACCATGTGTCTATATCGTTTCTTTTTGCGTGTTACAAACATATGCACAAAGACATAATACCCTGTACCACAGAGTGGTGAAGTGTATAAAAATGAAAAAATGTCATTAAAAGTAGGGCGCATTCGGCGCAATAAACAGCCATTAAGTTCTTATATCTACTGAATAAGTACTGAGACCCTAAAAAAGTGGCGAATGTGCCCCAGTCTCCCCTACAATGCAGCTCGTGCCGATTTAAATTGAAATTGCAACGTCATTAATTGAATTTTTCCAGTATTCGAAACGGAAAAAACTATACCTATCAAAACAGAGGAAACACAATTTGTTGGGGCAGCTGGGTAGGATAAAAATTCCAAATCTGAAATCTGCCTCCCGCTAATATTTTTTTTAAGGAGTTGAGGTAATGAGATCTACTTATGGCAATTAATTCAGACGAATTCGACAGTTCCAGTTTAAAGTGGAAAAGAACGATGAAAACATACAAATATCGATTTCTTGTCTTTGGGGGCCCTATCTTGCAATGACATTTTTGTAGAATATTTGAATGTCAAAAAATCTCGTCTTGTGGTATTTAGTTTACGGTTAAATAAAATAAGGACGAAAGAGAGGCACAATACTCGAGAAAGAAGGTCAATATGTTTTAGAAAAAAATTCTCATTCGATTCAATGAAGACCTATGGTCTAAAAAGCTATTTATTCATGAATTTTATATTTACCCGCCAAATTGGCTGTAATTTGGCACGGAGTGTTCTTTTTGGGTACCAAATGCCCATGCAAAATTTTATGTATGTAGGTCCACGTTTACTGGTAGCCCCCATACAAAGGTACCCCTATTTTGAGTATTTACCCAAAAATTGGGTATAAACTCATTAACTGCTGAACCACTTGACATAGGCGGCCAAAATTTTGCACACATGTTTCTAATGTCAAAGCAAATATAAAAATCCAACATGGGGTCCCTGGGTCCAAGTTTTGATATAGCCCCCATATAACCATATCTCCCGATTTAAGGTATTTTTTGCCTATTAGACACATTTTACGACCAAATTGGTTATATGTCAAGTAGTTCGGCAGTTAATGAGTTTATACCCAATTTTTGGGTAAATACTCAAAATAGGGGTACCTTTGTATGGGGGCTACCAGTAAACGTGGACCTACATACATAAAATTTTGCATGGCATTTGCATTTGGAACCCAAAAAAGAACACTCTGTGCCAAATTACAGCCCTTTTGGTTGTAAGACACATTTTATACCTTAAGACAAAAAATACCTTAAATCGGGAGATATGGTTATATGGGGGCTATATCAAAACTTGGACCCAGGATATTTGCTTTGACATTAGAAACATGTGTGCAAAATTTTGGCCGCCTATGTTTAGTGGTTCGGCATTTAATGAGTTTATACCCAATTTTTGGGTAAAAACTCGGGTATTTACCCACGTCTTTAAGGTATTGTAAAACTATCCATTCTAAATCGATTTGATAACAGAAACCCGGAAATAGGGTTATGATGTTGTATTACCGAGTCAATATAGTAAATACCCAAATAAATACCCGCAAATGGCTATTTACCCGGTATTTACCCACCCCTTGGGCATTTACCCGGTAAATACCATCTCTACAAATCAATAATCTTACAATATAGTTGCGCAGGGTATACAAACCTAACCTCATGTTTAGATTTAAAAAAAGTTCAGATTAAAAAATTATATGTCCTTCTGGGTTTTAGCATACTCGCCAAGGACTTTCATCCCCAAATGGCATTTATTTCTTATTTGATGGGTACATCTTACCTTATACTCAAATTTCGTTTACGTTTTTTTCACTGCACTATTATTTTGCATTGATATTAAATATTATGAAAATAAGTCTCTTGTTCGGTATTACTTCCTTGTTTACCATGAACTTTAATCTCCTTAGAAACGCGGAGAATACATCGTCGTCTATATCAACTGTAATGTTAATTGACAACGTCAATTAAACAATATTAAGAAGTATAATAATAAATGTAAATTTATTGACTTTGAAATAAATTTTGTTGGCAGTGTTATTATTATCCCCTTGACATTTTGACGATGCGATACACCAACGCAATATCCAAATGGACGAAGAAGATGATGTAGCGTTTTGATAGTAGCTGTTTTGTTGTAAACGTTATCGTCTTGACGTTTGCCACTAATTGATGGTTAACGTCACTTTGGACAGTCTGTGTAATAAATATCTGTTGCCTTTTCTGATGTCTGGGGGTTTATGTTTCAATATTTGTTTTGTTGTTTTATTATTATTATTGGTAAAATAAAAAAGTCTTAGCTACAAGTTTGTCTTAAATGTTAAATATTAATAAACTAATGTTTGATGGTAATCAACAGTGTTGATCGAATGCTACTCTCCAGCTCGGTTCCACTGTTTTAGGATTCTCTTACAAAGGTGGTGGCAGCTGTAAATGAGAAAGAAGATGACATAAAAATTGTTTGGATTAGTAATTGAAAAAGAAAAAAAAATAGAAAAAATATTTGAAAATGTGCTGTGATAACATTTGTTTGATAAAGTCGTTAAATACATAGTGATGTGTGGCCAAAATTAAATGTGCAAAGAGGAACATATTGGGTCTTTTAGAGGAATATATATATATTTTTTTGAAACCCAGTCCAAGGCGTAGAGTTTGTTAATAATTTTTATCCCTGTCCAGGGCGTACATTTTTTAAATATTTGTTTAAACACCTTCACAAGGCGTAGATTTTTTAAATTATATTTTTAAAGACCTACACAAGGCATAGATTTTTTAAATTATTTTTTTGAAACACCTACCCAGGGTGTGGATCTTTTAAATAATTTTTAAGGACCTGCCCAGGGTATCGATCTTTTAAATAATTTATTAAAGGACATGCCCAAGGTTAAAGACCTATTCAGGGTGTATATTTTAATGACCTTTTTCAATACCCATCTAGGGCATACATTTTTTAAAGCCCTGTACAAGGCCTAGGTTTGGCCTAGGGGATGATAGATACCAAGCAACGGCTCTGGTTAGCTTTAACATGGCGAGGCCCGTTAAAATAGAGATATACGCCGCGAGTTCACCCATAAGAACTTTAAAATGGGTTGAGGCGTCGGGTTAGTTGCCCACACTCAGAAAACCCCTCCTAATATGAAAAACTAAAGAAAAAGAAAACCAAAACCCCCTAATGTTGACGACCCCCGCAAACGTATAAAGCATCACGATCTGCGAATCTGCACATGGAATGTGTGCACGTTGTACAGAACAGGCGCAGTGTTCGCTTTGGCGGATATACTCAAGAAGTACAAAGCCGATATTATTACCTTACAGGAAATGCGATGGAAAGGGACTGGCGTAAGTAAATCAGATGATTACGCACTGTATTACAGATGCCATGAAACGAGACATGAATTTGGCTGCGGATTTATGGTTAACGGGAGAATAAAAGACTGCGTCTTCACATTTACTCCAGTAGATGAGCGAATTGCTATAATCCGTATAAAAGCGAAGTTCTTCTACATCAGTCTTATTTGCGCCCACACTCCGACCGAAGCAGACCAAATATATATTTTACAAGCGCCTAAAAACAACATATAACCGCTGTCCTGGCCATGACATTAAAGTTCTGCTAGGAGATCTTGCAAATGCAAAAATCGTAAGAGAAAATATCTTTGGCGCCACCGTCGGAAAATTCAGCCTTCATGAAGAAACATCCGACAAAGGCATGAGGTTGATTAACTTCGCGGCAGCAAAAACATGTTAGTTAGCAGCACCAGATTCAAGCATCTCGATATAAACAAGGCCACCTGGATCTCTCCTGATCAAGCAAAGAGAAATCAAATTGATCATGTTGTGATAGACGGAAGGCATTCATCCAGTGTTGTAGACGTCCGATCGATCCGAGGAGCGAATATCGATTCGGACCACTACCTTGTAGCAGTCAAGGTTCGCACTCGTCTTAATGTTGCAGCAAAGGTGCGATCTAACACAACACGGAAATTCGACGTCGAGAAGCTGCAAACACAACAGGTAGCTGAGGCCTACTCCGCTCAACTTACCCATTTGTTTGAAGAAAGCACTTCTTGTCCCGATAATAGTATAGACGCACAATGGCTAAGAATTGCCCACTCCCTACAAACTGCAGCAAAAGCAACACTTGGGTACCAAAAACCACCACCAAGAAACCCATGGTACGATCAGGGGTGTCGTAATGCTACTAGCCAAGATCGGTTCAAGAACAATAAAGCAGCAGGTGCCGACGGGTTACCAGCCGAACTATTCAAGACTGGTGGTCAGATGCTGGTCAGAAGCATGCCCCAGCTGATTAGTACAATTTGGCTAGAGGAATCCATGACCAATGATTGGAACCTCAGCATCCTTTGTCTCGTGCACAAAAAATGAGACAAGAAGATATGTGCCAACTATAGAGGAATAAGTCTCCTTCCCGTATATAAAGTACTACCCGGCGTACTGTGTGAACGACTGAAGCCAATGGTCAATGACATTATTGGACCATACCAATGCGGCTTCAGACCTGGCAAATCCGCCATTGACCAAATTTTCACTTTGCGCCAAATCCTGAAAAACACATTCCACCTATACGTCGACTATAAAGCCGCATTCGACAGCCCTATCCGTTCAGATGTGTATAAAGCCATGTCTACGTTTGGCATTCCTGCAAAATTAATTCGGATAACTTTAACAGGCACAAGATCAGCAGTTAGTTCGGAAAGGACCTCTCGGAGCCATTTAATACCGAATGAGGAGTCATACAAGGTGATAGTTTGTCGTGTGAGAAGGAGTCTGCCAAAGTGGGTCTGGCAGTAAACGGCGAGAGGACCAAGCTGATGGTATCAACGCGCAAGACGTCCAGTAGACTCGGACCAACTGTGGAACTTGAGAACCACAGCTTCGAGGTATTTAAAGATTTTATATACCTTGGTATCGCCATAAATAAAACTAATGACATGAGTTTTGAAATTCGGAGAAAGTTTGTGATGGCCAACAGATGCTACTATGGTCAAAGTAAGCAGTTTAGAAACAAGACCACCCCCCGCCAGAACAAACTCACACTTTTCAAGACGCTGATACTACCCGTGCTGTTAAATGGATCTAAAGCATAGGTACTTGCGCAAGCAGATGAGGCAGCTCTTAGGGGTTTTGAAAGAAAAATTCTCCGATGGCTAGGCCATGTCGTGCGAATGAATGAGAATGTCCCAGCTCAAAAGCCATATAAAAGCGATCCTACAGATGGTTCCCGTAGAAGGGGAAGGCCACGATTTAGATGGAAAGACCAGGTAGAAAACAACATCTTGGAACGTGGTCTTTCAAATTGGCGGAGATACGCAAGACCGACGCGTTTTGAAATCTTTTTTAAGTTCGGCTTATGGAACAACCGTTCTCTAACAAGCTAGCTAAGTAATTAAGTACAAGGCCTAGAATTTATATATTATTTTGGTAAAGCCTTGTACAAGGCGTAGAATTTATACATTATTTTTTAAAGCCCTGTATAAGGTGTATATTTAAAAAATAAATAACGAGAATATTTTATAAAAAAAATTAAAGTAAAACAATTCGGGAATAATCATATATCGGCAACTCAATATTTTTCAATACCACTTTCGAAAACATTTCTGATTATGGTAACATCTAAGTCTCCATTTCAGAAACCGATGTTTTATTTAATTCGAATCTATACCTTTATAATGTTTTTCTTTTACGGTGAAAATTTTACTTCAACCTATAACATATTCCCATTTTTTTTTAAATTACATCCACATTTTAACATTTATTTCAATACTTACTTATTTGTGAGCCTCCAATAACAGGACAGACGTAATATTTCGAACGATAATCCTCTGAGCCAAATTCGTTTAATGTTGTCCAATAAAGTAAGGCCCCTTTGGGTAAACTAACACTAAATTGGAGTTGAGGGAATATCACCGAGCCACCCATTTTTGGTTGTTGCAACTACAAAAAGAAAAATAACAACACAAATAATACCAAAATACTGAAAATATTCTCTGCGTAACTTCTTCAATATTTACATTGAACATTACACCAGCTTGTCTTGTGGTAACTGATTTTTGCTTCGTCGTCGTTGCAGTCTTCTCCACTTCCATAATATTTTCGAAATTGTAAAAATCGAAACGCCAATTTCTGGCATTCAACGCTGCACGTTCATGACCAATGACTGAATGCAATTTTTCATTGAGTCGGTGCATTTTTTTCAGACCAATATTTGTCAACTGTAACATGCCATTGTCGTCGTCACCATCACCACCAATGGAATTGTCCTCCTCCTGTTTTTCAACCAAAAACTCCTTCAATTCATTCAATTGCTTGTCATTCACAGCTTGATGATAGATGACAATGAAAGGATCTACATTCAAAATTTCCACTTTCAGTGGTTGTAACAACAACCATTTTGAATTGTATGCAACCAGAGAACATTGAGGAATGTTGTTGTGGTTGTCGTTGTTGTTGTTGTCGGTTGATGTTTCCAGTTGGGCGGTATGGATTTGTTGCTGCTGTTGTTGGCTATTGGTTGCCTCCCGGCAAATTTCCTCAATCATCAATTCTTCGTCAGTTTTCTTGATTGGAATCTGTGTGGGTATGGGTGTTTGTGGAAAAGATACAAGATACAATGTGAGGGAGGGAGAACAAAGAAAAATTGAATTAGAAAAGGAAATTGAAGATTTGATCGAAAAGAATATATGTTGAGATGATGTTGTTGATGATGCGGATGGATGTAAGAAAAGTTAAAATTTTGTTTTTGAAAGGTCGAGGGAGTTTATATGTTACATTATTTGTACTAACTTTATTTTCAATTAAATTCGGATGGGTAATTACGGTATAATTAGTTTTCAAGAATCCACTTAACCTTTTAAATATTGTTTCGATGTAGATAACTTTTTCAAGAAACCTATTTTTTATTTTATATTCTCTACCATAAGACGGAATGTGTATTAAATTTGTGACTCCATATGACACGCCTCGCAATATTTGTTGGAGATCCAATAAAGTATATATGTATACCCTCCACTATAAGGAGGAGTGCATATTAGGTTTGTCATTCCGTTTACACAACCTCGAACTATTCATCGGAGACCCCAGAATAATATTCTATGTCGATTTACAAGTGTCCGTCTGACTGCTGAAATCACGATTGAGATCGCAATATTTAAGACAGAGCTCTGATATTTTGCACAGACATTGCAAAATGGTATTTTGGACTCGTTTTCAAACCGAATTGACGGCAATTTGGTATTTTGGGTTCTGATTGAATAACAACCGAATTGACTGTAATTTTGTATTTTGGTTTTTCATTGGCTGTCGAATCGCACTATCAAAAAATATCAATATTGATCTCCGTTTTATTATTGCCCCATATAACTGTAGCCCCACTCATAGGTGTTTTGAGATGTTCAATCATCTTTTTGACATGTATTTTTCGATATGTTTAAGGTCCTATTATAACATGAGTTTTCTCCCCCCATTACATCCTCATGGTAGAAGAAATCACGATAGAGGTCACCACATTTATCTTTGAAATTTGGCTCATACATTGCTAATCCTACTAAGATGGTTGCCATTGAAACTGTCATAAATTGCATCAGATTTTGGTATATTAAAATATCCGCAGGCAGACTGTTCGCCCCATGGGTCGAAATAAATCCTTAAGAAGTCTCAAAATTTTGGGTGCAACGTCCGCAATTTAAATAAGTTGCCTGTGCATACCACCTATATTCGAGACAAGGTTAGAGTCGGAATCATTCATGACATTGTCTCATGGCTCGATTCCGAAAATAGTTCCAAAAATATAATAAACAATCCCTGTATAAATCAATACCATGCAAATGCAGAGTTTTGAATAGAATCACCACCGATGACAGCAGAAGAACGGAATGTGCGATTGTTTTTAGTTCAACCAAGATCGGACTGGTACAGCCAACTTATGCATCCCATTCGGGTCCACATACCCTGCATATGGTATGTGGACCCATCAACTTTTCAGCTTCAGATGCAACCTTTTTAAACCGGGAAATATAGAGACAGACCCAAACTATATAGGAACTCGAACATTTATATAATTTGTCGATGCAATGACAACAAAAAACCGAAGTTCCTATATTTAGTCATTACGGGTTCTTGGTGGTATTTTGAGGTCTGTAAATGAATTTCTACCCAAGAACATTTCAATATAGTTCCACGTTTTTTGGTCTAGCCTAAAATTTAAACTTTAAAGTTATCGGCACATCTTTAGGTGTATACCCTATATAAAGGTCCCTCCCATATTTTTTTTATTTTATATGATAATCGGTTGGTGCCAAGTCCGGAATGTATGGCGGATGCATTAAAATTTCCCAAAAAAGCTCCCGAAGTTTCTGCCGAATCACTGTAGATGTGTGTGGTCTAGCGTTGTCCTGGTGGAACACGACACCTCTCCTGTTGGCCAATTCTAGCCGTTTCTGGTCAATTGCTATCTTAAAATGGTCCAGTGGTTGACAGTAGAGGTCAGACTTTAGCGTTTGGCCATATGGAAGCAACTCCTAATAAATAATCTCCCTACAGTCCCACCCATGGATAGCAGAACCTTCTTGGCCGTTAGTCCTGGCTTGGCCACCGTTTGAGGTGCTGGGTACAATGTATTTGATTGATATCTACCGATTTTCGGTATTTTTAATATTTAGCGTGAATTTTTGATTATTTTTTTTTGAGTATTTTATACGCTTGTTCCATCCTACCATGCGTAGAGATGGGCAGTGGATAAATACCCGGTAAATTGGGTAAATACCCATTTGTGGGTATTTATTTGGGTGATTACTGTATTGAATCGGTAATCCAACATCTTACACCATTTTTCCGGGTTTCTGTCACCAAATCGTTTTAGAATGGATAGTTTTACGATACTTTAAAACGTGGGTAAATACTTGGGTAAATACCCGAGTATTTATCCAAAAATTGGGTATAAACTCATTAACTGCCGAACCACTTGACATAGGTTGCCAAAATTTTGCTTACATGTTTTTAATGTCAAACGTGGACCTACATATATAAATTTTTGCATAGACATTTGGTACCCAAAGAGAACACTCTGTGCCAATAGACAAAAATTACCTTAAATCGGGAGATACGGTTATATATTTGCTATATCAAAACTTGAACCCAGGGACCCCATTTTACATTTCAATATTAGCTTTGACATTAAAAACATGTAAGCAAAATTTTTGCCGCCTACGTCTCTTCATTTCGTTATTACATTTACCTTTTTCTCTGCTTTTTTATTCTGTTTTCCATTTAAAGATTTTTTCGTCTTTTCCATATCGTCCTTAATTAATTTCATAGCTTTAATAACACTTTTTTGCTTCGGGTTGAATTGTAACATTTCATCGGCTATTTTCAAAGCTTTGTCTAAATTGCCTATAAAAAATAAAGAAAAGAAAAAAAACATGAACAATATTAATTAAATTACACACAAAATTGATGTTACAGAAAAATATTTTCACAAATTTAACAAGTAATAACAAACTTTATTTCGCTTTTATGATTGTGGTAGATTTATTTATTTTTTATTGAAAACATTTAATATTGCACACTAAAAAAATATCCTTTGAATAATCGCCTACCTGATTTATATTCCACATTCATCAGAGCTCCTAAAACTTCCAAACGTGCCTTTATTCTAAAATAATTTAAATTTTTAGCAGCCGAATCTGTGATATCCGTTTCCGTAGAATTTTGTTGTTGCTGTTGCAAATTCCCCACAATAGGTATCTTCTCTAAGGCCGTTTCCATCCAATATTTCGCATTTGCGGGATAACCATTCTCATTTGACTTTAGACCAAGTTCTAAACAATCACTCCAGGACATTTCAGAACTATGGGAATAAGAGCGTATGTTAATGTGTGTGTGTGAGTGTGAGTGGTGAGTAGTGAAGGAATTGCCAAGGTAATGATTACCATTAATGCCATCATTTGTGTTAATTTTCAATTTACAATTTCTTGGAAGCAATTTTAAATTAGTCGCCGCCTACTTACCCCATTTTAATGCCATTCACTTCACCCACTGACAATCGTTGTGGTTCCAATTTGAACATATCTTGAATACGCAGCAGAGCAAACAAAGCCGATTCGTAATCATCATCGGTGGGGAAGGTGATTTCTTCATTTTGTGTAATGTTTTTGGTTAGCTCTGAAAGAGAAATTAAAATAAGAAGAAATTAAAATTACTTGTTTATTGTATTGAACTCATTCGAAAGATAATTAATTGGAATTAATTAAGAATATGTCAAGAAAATAGACCTGCGGAGTTTTAAAATTCTATGAACATGAAGGGCAGAGTTTATTGGCTAAAGATAGACGTTGGATACAGAGGAATATTTATTATGTTATTTAATTTTATTCTATAATATAACCCTTAATTTTTTCTCGAGTTTTACAAAACATGTTTCCAGAAATGTCGATTATATACCTGAAAATGTTAAACAGCGACATGCAGGCTGTCGTAGGTGATGGGACTGCCATATATCCCTACCTATAAACACTACCTAGTTTATTTTTTGCAGTGGTTGTAGTCCTTGCTTATTTAGGGATGGACGCTGCATTTTACAAATATGCATTTTACAAATAATTGAAAGATACAAAGGAATACCGTAGTTTAACTTACCTGCACAAACAGCACTTGCAATAGATTTCTGTGCAGGAAAGTCAAAAGTGCAGATATCTTCAAGGGAATCTGATAAAAAGTACTAAAGAACTGTATTTTACTAGCTAAATCCAAAGTGCTATGCTATGTGCAAGGCAGCCAAATAAAAACTACTGTAAGTGAAAATATTTATAAACCAGTGAGAGGAGCAATATATACCCTACACCACCATATAGTACTCTACACAACTACCACGAAAATCTAAGTTTCTACGGTTCAATATTCTTGACCGATTATAGGTCAACAGCTCCACTTTCTAACCCTGGCATTGTTTCCAAATCTTGTTTTCCCGAGTAGAATATTTTCGCCATAAAACACAAATTTTGTCACTTTAGGTTTTGATTGATTCGACCTAAGGAATATTGACCGATTGTAATCTTAAGAGCCGTTCTAAGTATTTTGTCATATTCCCTTAACCGTATATATCTTAACATCAACGAAAATTATAGACGTCGTGCCTGACCATAACGGAACTTCATGTAAAATTTTAAGCGACCAACGCTATATTTACGCCATCTGTTGGGGTACTCAACAATATCAATAACAATATCATAACACATATACACCTATAAATATTAGGCTGGGAAAAACAAATCCATTAGGCCGGTATTCGAAAATGTCGATAAAAATGGAGAAATGACCGAAGTTCACCGGCATGTTAGCAGTCGTAACATCGCCCAGGAGCTAAAAATCGACCATAAAACTGTTTTAAACCATTTACACAAGTCTGAATTCAAGAAGAAGTTCCAATTAACAGAAAAAATAGGATGGAATAACATACAATAACCCTGTGCGAAAATGATTGTGGTCAAAGAGCGGTGAAGCATCTCAAACCCAAACCAGGACTAATGGTCAGGAAGGTTCTGCAATGAATTTGGTGGGATGGAAGGGGATTATTATGCGTTACATATGGCCAAACGCTAAATTCTGATCTCTACTGTCAAGAACTGGACCGTTTGAAGATATCAATTAACCAGAAACGGCCAGAATTGGCCAACAGGATAGGGGTCGTGTTCCACCAGGACAACGGTTGTGAAATTTTAATGCATCCGCCATACAGTTCGGACTCGCCACCAAGCGATTATCATATTTTCATTGCAAAATTTCTTTAAAGATAAAAAATTGGTATCTAGGGAGGATTGTGAAAATCGACTACTAGAGTTTTTTGCAAATAGAGAGTAGGATTTCTCTGAGAGAGGCATTATGAAATTACTTTCAAAATGGCAACAAATCATACAACAAAACGGTGCATATTTGGCCCAAATCGGACATTCCGAAGCATGTTTAATAAAATCCTATACTTCATATAAAAATAATGGATTTCTCTTTATTCCCTATATTATTACAATCATCACCCGAATACCTCACAATTTTACCGAAGACTTAATGTGAGACCACTATTATACGCCGAATATCACAAATGTTACACGGTAAAGGAATATCTGGTCTACTAATTACAATGTCTATTTTGATAATGATCGGTCAATATTTAGCGGCTCTAATGAACCAAGAATTTCTTGTATAAAATAAAAAAATAATCTTATGGGGAAAATATTCACTTCGGGAAATATGCTTCGGAAAAGATGCCAAGGTAAAAAAAGTGGAGGAGCTTCCAAATATTGCGATCTATTGCCCAGGCTCCTAATGTACACACGTAGAGAATTAGAGTTCAGTGGTAGTTGTGTAAAGTATCATATGGTCTCTCCTGTCTGACTATACTGCTCCGCTCAATGGTTGTCATATGTATCAGCAAAAAATAAATAAATAAGCAAAAAACGATTTGCGAAGGTCTAAGGAAACCTACGGTCAATAACCAAAAAAGTAGATCAATAACCGTGGTATAGTTGTACCCATTCAAATTTAACGGTTTTTTTTAATTATTTATAGGTATTCTTTTTTAAAGGAATCTTATTTAGGTGTTCCCGAACCCCTTTACAAATCTGTAGCCCTACATAACATGGGACCATCAGGACGACTCCTAGAAGTCAGAAACCAACTTGGTTTTCCTTTGGTATACAGCGACTACAACAATGGTTATTGTCCGTTACTTTCAAATTATATAGATTATCATTTAAACGTGGATTTTAATATATTTTTTTAATCTATACATAATTTTGAGTTCCTACATCTAGATCAGATCCGTAAAGACTAATATAAAATAAAAAACACGATAGCCCAATTTTTGAATGAAATTTTCTCTGAGAAAATGACAGACACTGAGGTTGGAAAATTCGGTAAAATTAGAAAAATGTAAGTCTACAGTTTGATAAAGGGTTAGCCGAAGTGTCGAGAATATTTCTGCCGTTCATATTAAATGATCCATATCAGTCAATGTCAAGGCGTTCTTGATAATTAGGCCTCGTCCAGACCACTTTGTGACATTTTTTGTTAATAATTATTCTTAAAATATTCACGGCTATTGTCTTTAAAGAATATTCTTGAATGATCCACGCCTATTGGTTTATTGTTCAAAAGTCTATTGTTTTTATATACCGTTCAAAAATTTCGCAAATAAAAATCGAAATATTCCTAAAAAATCCACGCCTAATGGTCTTATATAACTTTCGAAAATATTCTTGAAAAATCCAACACTCTATATCGTTCAAAAATATTCATAAAATATACACTCCTTTTGAATTTTCTTACAAAATCCACCACTACTAGATCCGAAACATAAACACATACATTGATCTACAGTTTTGGAAACAACTCTAGTTTAGTAAAAACGATCAGATTTTTCTGCATTTTTTCCAGAGGTAGGTATTTTTACCCTAATTAATAGGGTATCTTTCTTTCTTGGGGGACCTACCCGGTTATTTTAGAAAGGGCAAATTGTGGTCTATCAGTATTGGAGAGGGACTATAATGGACCTAAGTTCGACTTTTAAGGGAGTTTTCAATAAAATCGGAGTCCAAAATTCAGTTTTTTGACTGTATCTCCAAAACGGTTTGAGAAAACTCCATCATATCACCACTAAATGGAAATTTTTATAACCTTTAAAATGATACCCATTTTATATTAACCAGATCCGTAGAACCGGATATAACCGGGTACCCGTACCCTAACTTCTGGGTCAAATAACCGGGTAACCGGGTACGTTCCCCAAGAGAAAAATATATCCCCTTAATTAGGTTAAAAATTCTTACCTCTGGAAAAAAATTTTAAAAAAATTTGATCGTTTTTACTAAACTAGAGTTATGCCCAGTTTTGTATAGACCGGATGTTTTTGTTTTGCAATTTACAGAGATATTTGTCTTACCTTCGGTATCCAAATAATCTTCAGCAAAATTCGTCAAACCCTTCCAATCGGAGGTTATACGCTTCAGCATAGTTACGGCATTAATGGGATTATTTAAATAACCTTCACGATTATCACCAACACCATCGTAAATATTTTGGATTTCTTGAGTTTTCCTAAAATTGCAAAAATTGAAAAAAATTACGATACATTTTTTTTCATTTCATCCCTTGTTCATAGTTAATTTTCTGATTATATTTGTTCTATGATAATTTCAATAATTTTCCCTTTGTGCCTTACCTTCTTAAGATATCCAATTTTTGTTCTTGTACATCAATGTAATGCCTTAGGCCACCAATTATAACTTTTTCGGTGTGCAGTAATTCAAGTAAATCATCTTGACCAGTAATGGTGTTGCTGGTGGTTGTTGTAATCAATTCTCCATTTACCAAGAAATTCGTTTTGAAGAAAAAGGCAAACAATGCCAACGAAAAAATTGAACAAAATTTCATTATTGGGTTGGCTATTGGTGTCTATGGTGTTTGGAATCTTT
The DNA here is from genome assembly GCF_032173495.1 of Musca vetustissima. Lineage (NCBI taxonomy): Eukaryota > Metazoa > Arthropoda > Insecta > Diptera > Muscidae > Musca > Musca vetustissima. The sequence goes on from NW_026874251.1 coordinate 61,462, forward strand.
CTCTGTTTTTGTTTGTTCTTGTTCCTATTTGTTTTCTTTCTCTGCTATATTAGCCGTGGGTCCGTGGGGTTCAGTGAACTTTTGATCTGTTGCCTTTAGCTTTTTTGGCAGAAAACTTGTTATTGTAGTTATGTGTTGGTTTGATGTTAACATGAATTTGGCCTCTGGCTTAAACAGCTGACTGACTAGCTGGTCAAGTTCATGGTCTGAGTTCAGTTTTGTCTAGTCAACGATATATTTTTTCGTTTTTGTTTAATTTTGAATATTAATGATTGTTATAGAAATTGCCGGTTTGATGATGGTTTTATGAAATTCTTTTGTCAATCTGTGGTATTTGGTATAGTAAGGTTGTTAACGTTTAGAGATCTTTTCAACGACTAAATCTTTTGCTAGAATAGTTTTGAATTTTTGCCCAAATTTTGGGATAATATGCCAAAAAGCTTTTAGTTCTTTGATTTTTTTTGCAAGAGGTTAACAAAGGTTAGGTCATATGTGTTCTCATAATATGTCTCTCTTCTTTCTTTTTATGAATATTTATGGTTCATCAAGCATTCAGTAATTAAAGTAAATTTTTGTTCTATAGATTTCTATACATATATTAAAAATGTATTACTTAATTCAGATATGTTTAGGATATATTTAAATATTATTATTTATTTTGCCGTTGTTATTTATAGATGCCACTGAATATACAATTGAAAATTTTGCAAGGAAGTAATACACCATGCTAATTTGTTTTTATTTGTCTGTTGTTTAATTTTAGAAAAACATAACAAATCCAGAATATATACAATGATGTTGGTGATAATCGTAAGCATGCTGAAACGCAATATTTCCATAAGGAAGGGGTTTGGCGATTTGAGCTGAGGTAAGTAAATTCCTCAAAATATAATTCATTCTATTTCAAATGCAATATACAGGACAATGTCCTGTAGTTTTTTATGATCATGAAAGGTATATAGGACCAAAGGCTGTGGATTTGTTAAAAATATTTTTGGAAAAATAAATTAGACTACTTTGCTTGGATTTGCGGAAAGAAATATAATGAATAACAGTTTTTTAAATATTTTTAAAAAAATTTTAAAACAGGGAGTTTTTTTACAATATGTCTTCAATCGTAAACATTTAGGTGGATTTGTAAAAATGTTTTTAATGGACTAACATAACCATAAATTTTCTAAAATATAAGGTTGGCGAAAAAGAAATCGATTATTTGTATATGAACTCTAAGACTTCCTGGTGGAACGCGACTCCTCTCCTGTTGGCTTATTCTGGACGTTTTTGGTCAATTGCTATCTTAAAACGGTCCAGTTGTTGACTGTAGAGATCAGAATTTAGCATTTGGCTATATGGAAGTAACTCATAATAAGTAATCCCCCTCTAGTCCCACCAAATGCATAGTAGAACCTTCCTGAGCGTTAGTCCTGGTTTGACCACTGTATGATCGATCGTTTTCGAACAGGGTTATCGTATGCGATCCATTTCTCATCTCCAGTAACCATCCCTAAAAGAAATGGGTATATCTCATTCCGTTTTGCCAAGGCTTCGCAGATGCAAATTCGATCCAACATATTTTTTCTGTTAATTGGTGTAGCACCTAAACATCGATCTTCTTCTGAAATCCGGTTTTTTGTTTAAAATAGTTTTATGGTCGATTTTTAGCTCCCAGGCGATGTTACGACTGTCATCGACATTTTCGACGACCGGCCTAATGGATTTCTTTTCCCCCAACCTTATATTTCCAAGTACTATTAACAATCGTACATTTTTTATTTAAATATTTTTACGCGGAATTTACACCAGCGGGTTAATTTTCAAAATTTTTTTAAAGGCCAGCAGTAAGCGTGGATTAAAAAAATCAGGATCCATGCTTTAGCGTTTTTTTAATAGTTTTTAATGAATGTAAACAAGTGTGGATATTTCTAATATTTGTAGATAACTGCAAACAAGTGTGAATTAAAAAAATCGAGGACTATACATAAGAGTGGATTTTTATACCCTTCACCATAAATTTTGTGTAGCCCACTTATATCGGCATCTCTCACCATCGTAAAATCAATTTGAAATTGGAGTTTTAGGAGTTGATATTAATATATGCAGAAAATTTTTAAAATAGGTTCAGGTTTGGGGGGCTATGTTACAGGTCCGCTTTTTATTTTTATTTCGGTGAGTTTTTAACTAATTTCTACCGAAGTATCTATATATTTCCACAAGATTTTCGATTTAGGTCCTTTTTTTGATATAGCCCCCCAACATAAAGGAAGTATCTGCTTATTTTTTAGGTAATTTTAAGGACTTCTGATGAATAAAACTTTCTTTACATAAAGTTTTCAAAAAGAATTAAAGTTTGTTCATTAAGAAGGCCCCGATTTATTTTCGCTCCATTGACCCAGCTCTCAAACTGAGTGTTAGCAATTTCTTTTATTCTTGGGCTTCCCCAACGTAGTCGCAGCAGCTCAAAACGTCTAACAATGTCGATGTCCGAGAATAGCTGGTACAACTCATAGTTCATTTGACGACGATATTCAACGTCAACGCAGATCGGTCCATAGATCTTTGGGATAATTTTTCTCTCAAACACTCCAAGTGCTGCCTCTTTGCTTGCGTAAGTACCCATGCATCAGATCCGTATAACAGCACGGGTAGTATCAGCTTCTTGTAGAGTGTGAGTTTGGTATGGCGGGAGGTGGCCTTGCTTTTTAGTTGTTTGCTAAGACCATAGTAGCATCGGTTGGCCATCACTATCCTTCTCCGAATTTCAAATCTGATGTCATTCGTTTAATTTATGGCGGTACCAAGGTATATAAAATCTTTGACTTCCTCGAAGCTGTAGATCTCAAGTTCCACAGTTGGTCCGAGTCTACTGGACGTCTTGGCCGTTGATACCATCAGCTTGGTCTTCTCGCCATTTACTGCCAAACCCACTTTGGCAGACTCCTTCTCAATTTTCTTTTCGTATGACCTTTTCCAGCAGGATGTTAAAAAGGTCACACGACAAACTATCACCTTGTCGGAATCCTCGTCCGGTATTACAGGGCTCCGAGAGGTCCTTTCCAACATTAACTGCTGATCTTGTGCCTGTTAAAGTTATCCTGCATAACTGAATTAATTTTGTAGATATACCAAACGCAGACATGACTTTATACACCTCTGAACAGATAGGACTGTCGAATGCGGCTTTATAGTCGACGAATAGATGGAATGTGTCGATATGTTTTTCGTGGGTTTTTTTCAGGATTTAGCGCAGAGTGAAAAACTGGTCAATGGTGGAATTTCCAGGTCTGAAGCCGCATGGTCCAATAATGTCGTTGACCAATGGCTTCAGTCATAAACACAGTACGCTGGATATCACTTTATATGCGATGGGAAGGAGACTTATTCCTCTATAGTTGACACATATCGTCTTGTCTCCTTTTTTGTGCACGGGACATAGGATGCTGAGGATTCAATCATTGGGCATGCATTCCTCTAGCCAAATTGTACTAATCAGATGGTTCATGCTCCTGACCAACATATGACCACCAGTCTTGAATAGTTCGGCTTGTAATCCACCGGCACCTGCTACTTCATCTTGGCTAGGTGGTATACACTCTATCCTGTCATCTATTATTAGTTCTGGTGTATCTACTTCACTGCTACTATTTGATACCAGAAGTTTTTCAAAATGCTCCTTCCAGATCCTCAGCACGCTGTTTCAGGTTTCCTTCTTTATTTCTACAGGAGGATGTGCCTGCACCAAAGCCTTCGGTTTGGTGTTTTATCCGTTGGTAGAATTTTCGAACTTCATTCTGACTCCCGTACCTCTCGATTTGCTCACGCTCTCGTTTTTCTTGCTCTTGCTTCTTTTTTCTGAAAATACGTTTCTCCTCTCTCCTTTTCTCCCGGCAGTTCTCCATCGCATTACGTGTTGCTACTGTCCGCAGGGTGGGTCTAGGCATTAGCATGGATTTTTTAAATATATTCTTGGATCTTCAGGATCCATGCTTTAGCGTTTTTTTAATAGTTTTTAATGAATGTAAACAAGTGTGGATATTTCTAATATTTGTAGATAACTGCAAACAAGTGTGAATTAAAAAAATCGAGGACTATACATAAGAGTGGATTTTTATACCCTTCACCATAAATTTTGTGTAGCCCACTTATATCGGCATCTCTCACCATCGTAAAATCAATTTGAAATTGGAGTTTTAGGAGTTGATATTAATATATGCAGAAAATTTTTAAAATAGGTTCAGGTTTGGGGGGCTATGTCACAGGTCCGCTTTTTATTTTTATTTCGGTGAGTTTTTAACTAATTTCTACCGAAGTATCTATATATTTCCACAAGATTTTCGATTTAGGTCCTTTTTTTGATATAGCCCCCCAACATAAAGGAAGTATCTGCTTATTTTTTAGGTAATTTTAAGGACTTCTGATGAATAAAACTTTCTTTACATAAAGTTTTCAAAAAGAATTAAAGTTTGTTCATTAAGAAGGCCCCGCTTTATTTTCGCTCCATTGACCCAGCTCTCAAACTGAGTGTTAGCAATTTCTTTCGTATTCTTGGGCTTCCCCAACGTAGTCGCAGCAGCTCAAAACGTCTAACAATGTCGATGTCCGAGAATAGCTGGTACAACTCATAGTTCATTTGACGACGATATTCAACGTCAACGCAGATCGGTCCATAGATCTTTGGGATAATTTTTCTCTCAAACACTCCAAGTGCTGCCTCTTTGCTTGCGTAAGTACCCATGCATCAGATCCGTATAACAGCACGGGTAGTATCAGCTTCTTGTAGAGTGTGAGTTTGGTATGGCGGGAGGTGGCCTTGCTTTTTAGTTGTTTGCTAAGACCATAGTAGCATCGGTTGGCCATCACTATCCTTCTCCGAATTTCAAATCTGATGTCATTCGTTTAATTTATGGCGGTACCAAGGTATATAAAATCTTTGACTTCCTCGAAGCTGTAGATCTCAAGTTCCACAGTTGGTCCGAGTCTACTGGACGTCTTGTGCGTTGATACCATCAGCTTGGTCTTCTCGCCATTTACTGCCAAACCCACTTTGGCAGACTCCTTCTCAATTTTCTTTTCGTATGACCTTTTCCAGCAGGATGTTAAAAAGGTCACACGACAAACTATCACCTTGTCGGAATCCTCGTCCGGTATTACAGGGCTCCGAGAGGTCCTTTCCAACATTAACTGCTGATCTTGTGCCTGTTAAAGTTATCCTGCATAACTGAATTAATTTTGTAGATATACCAAACGCAGACATGACTTTATACACCTCTGAACAGATAGGACTGTCGAATGCGGCTTTATAGTCGACGAATAGATGGAATGTGTCGATATGTTTTTCGTGGGTTTTTTTCAGGATTTAGCGCAGAGTGAAAATCTGGTCAATGGTGGAATTTCCAGGTCTGAAGCCGCATGGTCCAATAATGTCGTTGACCAATGGCTTCAGTCATAAACACAGTACGCTGGATATCACTTTATATGCGATGGGAAGGAGACTTATTCCTCTATAGTTGACACATATCGTCTTGTCTCCTTTTTTTGTGCACGGGACACAGGATGCTGAGGTTCCAATCATTGGGCATGCATTCCTCTAGCCAAATTGTACTAATCAGATGGTTCATGCTCCTGACCAACATATGACCACCAGTCTTGAATAGTTCGGCTTGTAATCCACCGGCACCTGCTACTTCATCTTGGCTAGGTGGTATACACTCTATCCTGTCATCTATTATTAGTTCTGGTGTATCTACTTCACTGCTACTATTTGATACCAGAAGTTTTTCAAAATGCTCCTTCCAGATCCTCAGCACGCTGTTTCAGGTTTCCTTCTTTATTTCTACAGGAGGATGTGCCTGCACCAAAGCCTTCGGTTTGGTGTTTTATCCGTTGGTAGAATTTTCGAACTTCATTCTGACTCCCGTACCTCTCGATTTGCTCACGCTCTCGTTTTTCTTGCTCTTGCTTCTTTTTTCTGAAAATACGTTTCTCCTCTCTCCTTTTCTCCCGGCAGTTCTCCATCGCATTACGTGTTGCTACTGTCCGCAGGGTGGGTCTAGGCATTAGCATGGATTTTTTAAATATATTCTTGCAGGGACTAGATTATAATTTAATTTAGATTTTTTCAAAAAATATTTTAAGGATTACTTCTATAATTTTGGAAATATAGGTATAAACATATTCTTTAATAAATTTATTTGTGTGACCTTTCTATTGATTGATGTTTAAATTTAGAAAAAATAAGCCATACATTTTTCTATGTAATCATTAAATCCTATATTTCACCAATAGCTGTTAACGACATCAATACCTGACCAAAGTCATGTGTCAAATAACTTGAACTGCATCACATCGAATATCAGTGAATAAACATCGAATATAGAACAATGAAACATTGACAGATTTGACACGCCATCTAGTCGTATTCGATTCGATAGTTTGAAAGATAATTGACAAAATTATGTGTAAATGTTGTGTTCGTGAACATTCGACGTTCAACAACAACAGTAACAATACCAACACGTTACATTTCACGCACACTTTTTGGCAGGTAGGCAAACATTCGATGAACCAAATAACTGTGGTTTCATAGGGACACTCATATGTATCTGTTTTTCACCTGTATGTATAACTGTTGAACTAACTGACATCTGAGTAAATATTGTTACACACTTGTGTATGAATGAAGTACCAACAACCTGCCAGTGACAGAGAGACAACGCTAAGATAAACAAATAAACACCATTCACTAGATAAATTGAATAAAACATGCTACATACATATAAATTGGAATTGAACAATCTCCATTAGAAATGTATGTATGTATCGTTAATCAAATGAAAGAAAAATAAAATTTAATAGACAATGGAATAAACTATTTGTGTCTGAAAATGTTTTCTTCGAAGAGAAGGAAAATTTAACAAATTGTAGGAGAAATGTTTTTAAATTCGTCTTAAAGTGAAACACGTGAATTAGTATTCCGAATGGGCCCTAAAATAGAGAATACATTTAGGAGAAGGTAATAAACATATAATTCAGGAAAATAATTTTAAAAATTGGGATTTTATTTGATAAACTTTACGTGAAATTCAAACTAAATTGATGGTACATCACAGATCGAAAATACATAAAACCAGTAAGTGGAGCAGTATAGTCGGACGGGGCCGACCATATGATACCCTAACCAACTTCGACGAAAATCTAACTATCTATGGTTCTATATTCAGAACTTGGGCAATATTTCGACTTGAAAAAAGAACACAAAGAATAATGTTTTCTGTCCACTTCATTCCAATATTATTATCTGATCATCACCGAAAATTATAGGCATTGTCCTTGACCATAACTAGAACCTCATGGTACATTTCATAGCGATCAGCGCTATATTTCCTCCCTCTAGTGGGGTAATGGGTTACTAAATAGTATATGAATAAGTAAGCAACCGTAAATATTTAAGTGTAACTCCAGCATCCGAGTACATACGCCAATATAATTGGCATCAATTTAAAGCTCAACAACTCCTTTTGGATAGACTATAAATTTCTCGTCTCTATGTCCTTCAGGAGTTAATATATACGCTATAGAATACAAATTTTGTCATTTTCCCCCTAAATATTGACCGATCTTTATCAAAATAGGCATGTTTATTCTTTGGCCCAATCCCCTTCTCCAGATTTTTGGGCCATAATTGCGGCCACTGGAACGACCAGAAAAACCGACAAAAAATAAGTATTTGGTCCATTCCATCCCTTAAATATTACCTGATCTTTACCAAAAACAATAGGGGTCTTAATTGGGCCGAACCCATCCTACATGCAAAATTTCGCGAAGATTGGTCCATAACTGTGGCCTGTATTGTGTTTACAAATTATAATGGACAGACGGACGGACACACATGTCTAGATCGACTCAGCTAGTCGAGATATGACGATCGGAATACTTAAAGGTGGATCGATGACCAATATTTCGCGGTGTTACAAACTCTTGGGGCTGCACAAAGCTATAATACCCGGACAACATAGTTGTGTAGGGTATAAAAGTCAGATATTTACAGTCGGCTCGAAGTCGTTCGGTTACAGTCGGTTAGTTGATTAGCTCTAATTTCATATTTTGGATAAATCGATTAGGAATTTTAAGTATTTTGTATGGCCACCTCATGTTGGAGTTTATAAAAAGTGCGGCCCTATCGAAGTGTTTTTATACACTCCATCTCGTTTTTCAGTTTGTAACTCGTCGAAATAATCATTCCCGACCCTACAAACATATTATTTGGTAATGGTCTCAAGTTTAGTATGTTGGATTAGGTTTAGGTGTTGCTCCCATATAACTGTACTCCCCGATTTTCAGTATCTTGTGGATATGGGATACATTTTTCAACCGCGTTGATTGTAATTTAGTTTTTTGAATTCTCATGGAGTTCCAAATCTCCCAACCAAAAATTATCAATACCCTGTCCACCATTTCGGGTAAATCCAATACCGACAGATATTTACACTCAGCTAATGGTTTGTGGAGGTCATCGGAAAAACACACTGATGTTATTATTCCCTTTATAATATTAAATTCTTGTGGGAGAGGTACCAGAAGGAGAGGGCCGACGGGTCTCTCCTTTGAACTAGATTTTATCTGGTAAAGATAATGTAAAGATGTTCGAATCGGATATTCCATTCGGCTCAATTGAATTTATAAATGTTGACCTTTTGTGTAAGAGGGGCAGAAGAAGTTGGCCAATGAGCCCCATATTCGGACACTACGGACGCATAGTAAATATTATAGGTTGTGCAAAGTTTGGTTCAAGTCGGATATATCATTAGCCTGATATTGCATTTATAAATATTGAAATTTTTGACCTTCTGTGTGGAAGGTACCATAAGCAGAGGAACAATTTGCCCGATATTAACCATATTCCAACCTAAACTAAGTTTAAGTTACGATGTCCAAAGTTTGGATGACATCGGTTACTCCCTTTGAGAGTTATTGTGCGCACCAGCCGGCGAGACAGACAGAGGGACGAACATTTGTAAATCCATTCCAAATTGTCTAAAACGGACATGGTCCAAAGAAACGTGGGGTCTAAACCACTTTTCCTCATTAGCCATAAGGCTAGGGTATAAATAGGTAACAGGCAAAAATAATCGAGATAGACACATGGTTCCTTTTGAGAATATGCATAGAATCACTTTCTAAGTCGATTTATGCATGTCCGTCCGTCCGTCTGTCTGTCCATGTTAAATTGTAAAAAAAGTACAGGTCGCATTTATTATCCGAATTGGATGAAAATTGGCATAGGTCACTTATTCGGCCCAAGGACGAACCCTATGGATATTGGGAAAAATCGGTTCAGATTTAGATATAGCTCCCATATATATATTTAACCGATTTAATGTAAACGGTCCCTATATATTTTTTTCGATTTGCACGAAATTTGGTACAGCCTAATCATTTAGGTCTAGAATGATGTCTGCCAATTTTCGTGAAAATCGGTCCAGATTTAAATATAGCTCCCATATATAGTTTCGTCCGATTTCATGTAAATGGTGCACCAAAATCCCTATATATCCTTCGATTTCCACCAAATTTGGCATAACGTACTGAATTGAGCCTAGAGTGATGTCTGCCAAGTTTTGGGAAAATCGGCCCAGATTTAGATATAGCTCCCATATACAGTTTCGTCCGATTTCATGTAAATGGTGCACCAAAGTCCCTATATATCCTTCGATTTGCAAGAGATTTGGCATAACGTACTGAATTAAGCCTAGAGTGATGTCTGCCAAGTTTCGAGAAAATCGGTCCAGATTTCTATATAGCTCCTATATAGCTTTGTGTAAATGGTTTAAAACAGCTTTATGGTCGATTTTTAGCTCCTAGGCGATATTACGACTGCTAACATGCCGGTCCACTTCGATAATTTTTCCGATTTTATGGACATTTTCATTCCAATTTATATATATATATATACATATATCGGTTCTCTGTTTTGGGCCTTGGGATTCTTGAGATTAGCTGAAAGTGCAAATTTCTTGCATATTTTGGGTTAAGAAATCCGCGTTGATAAACACTTTATAGAGAAAATTTTGCTATTTCTAGTTATGTGTTAAAATTATAGCTCTTTTCAAACATACGCTATATATTAGGTTGGGGAAAAATAAATTATTTTTATATGAACTATAGGACTTCATTTAACATGGTTCGGAATGTCCGATTTGGGCCAAATATGCACCGTTCTGTTGTGTGATTTGTTGCCATTTTAAAGGCATTCCTCGATCATTTCTCCCGTTTTTTCAAGATTTTCGACGCTCGCCCTATCTTTGCGAGGGGCATCACTAATCTCAAAATTTCCTGAACGGAATCTACGAAAATAAAATTGCACATAATTGCCTGTTACTGTATCGGAACCATAAACACCATTCTCAATTTTACGCACTTGTCTTGCATTTTCGCCTTTGTCAACTGTGAAATGAACCGAATTTTTTCTTTGTTCACTTCCATTTTTAACACCCTATGTAACTCACAACTGAATGCACCAAACAAAAAACAGCAATTTTTTTGATACTGTGAAATGTCAGTCTTCCCAGGAGCATAAATCTGAAATTATTTGATTGATACTTTACGATAAATCTATCAGTGTAGCCATCTGCCGAAAAAATAATGGATTTTATTTTCCTCAACATAACATTTCCCTAAATTTGGCACTATTTAGTACTTTTCGAATTTTTAGAATCAACTCTTTACAACACTACCATCCAAAAATAGTAACTCAATCGTAACGATATAGTTTTTTATAAAATATTATTTATTTATTCTACAGTTTTTATATAACATAAATATTTAATACCAATCTTTATATGGTAGGGATACTTCATGATCCGGTTCCAAACCACATGGTCGCTTCAATTCCTGGCCCTTTGTACTGAACCATTCATTGCAAACTGCAAAAGGGAATAATTACATATTAAAATATTTCTTAGCGAAAATTAAAAAAATCACAATACATACTCCATTTGGAACCTTGCAAGACAGGACAGCCAGCATGCAATGTGCGATAATCTCCTTGAAGAGATTTGTGGAAATTATACCATACAACCATGCTACCTTTTATGGGTGGTACAGCCAAGCGTAATATGGGAAATGCGGTGGCGCCACCCAATTCCACATGATTGATCTAAAGCAAAGAAATAAAAAGAGATTCAAAATAATTTGCACATTTTGTTATATTTTTCAAATATACTTACATAAAATAAAGCGGTGAGTATGCGATTGCCTTTTTGGAAATCCTCTATGACGCCCTGAAAAGATTTTTGTATTTTCCGATTATAATTCAATAATTAAATATATAAGGACATTAGCTCACCGAATGAAAATCATGATGTGGTCCGTAGTGTCCTGCAATTCCATAGTTGGCAACTTGCAGTTCTTCTCCAGTTTCGATAGTCAGACCCGTCATATCCTCCAAACGTTGTGCAATGGGATCCAAAAATCTATGTTCTTTAAAATCTAACCATGAATTTTTACTAACACGTATCTCATCGTATCTGGAATCTGCATTACCCCCGACTTTCGATCTTTCAATAGAGTCCTCAACAGAAGAGATAATTTGATCAATTTCATTGTCATAAATCACTTCGTGATAGAAGGCAACAAAGGGATCTGCACTTAGTTCTTCCATTTTAAATGGACCCAAAAAATAATAGGGCACATTATTTGTGACATAACGACAACGAAGATGGCGTTTTTCTTGTGGCGTCTGTTCCACCTCACCGCTACAAACTTGATTATAAAGACGTTCTATTTCGGATGCAGTTTCTACCGGTTTATCCAATACACGTTTACGTCTCTCTTCTATTAAGCCATTGGCAAATAGTTGTTTATTTGTCAGACCATAGTAATTCTGTGGATCAAGTTTAAGTAGCTTGTCATTGAGAAGAGCAGCCGCCTTTCGGTTGCCAGCGTGGTACAAGACCGAAGGTAAATATTCCAAAATTTGTTCAGCTGTCACATAGGGATATATACCATATTCATTGTCCAAGTTATTGTTGAAATCATCTTCGTCTATATTTTCTTCAACTGTCATATCGTCCTGAATATCATCTTCCTTAAACATATCGATATTTTCAAAAATATCCTCAAAATAATCTTCATCACCATATGTCTCATCTTTCTCACTGCACTTTGTCGAATCGTCCAACTCTTTCACCAATTTATCTTCTGACTCATCTTCAGTCATCTCTTGATCTTTTTCCTTGGCTTCTGACAACTTTTCCAACTCGTTCACCTTTGCTGACTCCTCATCTTCTGTCTTATCTTTAATCATCTCCTCACCATTTTCACTGTCTTCTAACATCGCTTCCAGTTCCTCCACCTTTGTGAGGGCTTCCAGCAACCACTCACTTGCCAATTTATGCTCACCAGCTTCGAAAAGATTTACACCCAAAATATAACAATTAAATGCAGACATCGCTGAACTATATTTGTGACCCAGCAGAACACCCCTCGCCATATCATCAGTCTCTAGTTTATACATTTTCTGTAGACGAGCAAATCCCAATGAGGCACCACGTAAATCATCGCCGGTGGGTAGATTGTGAGTGTTTGGTAGTAATGTTGAGTCATTGTAAACTGTAATAAACATTTGAAATATAAGAATTTTACATTTTCGACATTATTTTGAAATGACATACCTCGTAAATTACTTATATCTGTTGTTAATTTTGTCAATTGTGGCACATCAGCAACAACTCTTCGTATAATTTTAAATGCATTGATGGGATCCTCCAATAGTTCTGTGCTATTGTAATTCTCTTTGGTGTGTTCATGGTCAAGTTCATTCAGGAGGCTATAATTAAAGGAAATAGTAGTTACAAGAAAATAAAGTACAAATGAGGCAATAATTCAGGAAATATTTTTAGAAGTTCGTCTATAATATATAGACTAATCATTGCCGATATTTCGCATAGAATTCGATTTGGTTTAATTAATGTCAGAGATATTCTATTAAAAAAAAAAATCATCCCGAAACTCAGGACAGATTTTCTTTAAAAATCATCAGAAAATAGATGTTAAGGCTAACAATCCAGGAACAGAAGTCTACTTTCATAAAAAAAAACAAGAAAGTCAGAAAATTGAATCCTCAACTATTTTTCTATTGAAATAAGTACTCAGTCCTTTGAGTTAATCTCCACATTAAGTTCTAAAAAATTGAGATTTAATTTTTAGTAGAATCAGTCTTCAGATATTCATATTTTTGTTTAAAAAGAATTCTCAAGAAGTGAGATTTCCAAAAAAATAATAAAAAGATCAGAAAATGAGGTGTGATAACTCCATTAAAAATTCGCATACTCTTTTTTTCAAATTGTGAGGCAACTTATTCCGGTACTTCATATTAAAGTCGATCTATAGAAACTGATACATGCCAAGAAATACGCAGAAGAATTCATGATTCATGATTCTTCTTTTGAAACATTCACAAGACAGGTATTTTTACCCTCGGCCTTCTGGCTAATGAGGGTATCAGATTTACAAATGTCTGTCCGTCTTTCTGTCTGGCCGTCTAACCGATTTCATCCAAACTTTGCACATCGTAATGGGGAATATCGTCCCACTCTTTGTGGAACTTCTCTCACAAAATGGTCAAGTGCGAATATGAGACCCATTGGTCCACTACTTCTGGTACCTCACCCACAAATAGTCAATATTTTAAATATTAATAAATCCAAGATCAGGCGAAAAGTGTTCAATGGACACTTTTTTCAAAGGATTATAAAGGATTAAATGTTTGTTTTCTCTTTTAAAAAAGAAAATCCAACAGGACAGCGGCAAAATTTTTTTTGATTTAATCTACACTAATTCAAGAAAATACAAAATTTCAGGTGAAAAAAATTGAAAACATAGCCGATTTATTGTGTCAGCATCAAGTGACGGCTGTTTTGTCAAACTTTAAACGCGTTTTTCTCTAATGCGAATGGCGGGCACGATAACTCATAAACTAATAATCCAATCGATTCCAAATTTTTACAAAGTGTATCCTCGTATGAACTGTGTAAAGCCAATCGGTGAAGATCTTCCTATTTTTTAATTTTTTAACTTGGTTTTTAGTCTAAAATCGGCGATTTTCCAAAAATATTTTTTCAAAGGTCGCCATTTTGTTAATTTTAGAGCGAAGTCAATAATCCTAGTTCATACGAGAGCCAGACATGTACTCTTTCTAACACCGTTGGAATTTTCGGATTCCGATGTTTCAGTGAGGAGTTAACATGCCCGCCATCAAAAATAAGGACTTTTCTTTAATTACAAAAAAACAACAGAACAATAACAAACATTTTTTGTAAATTATTTTTCTTCTCTTTTAAATCTTCAAATATATATGTGCAAAGTTACAAATCTTAACAAGCATTGGTATTGATTTAGCAGCCCATTGAAAATCTTGAAAAAATGAAATCGCGAATAATAAGTGGGCCACACACCTCAAATTTTTTTGTGAAGCTCCCAGCCCACACACGTCAAACGGATCCATTAAACTTAATTTCAACTTAATTTAAACTTAAAATTTCCGGGAAAAAACATTTTTATTTGCCACACAGTAGAATATGAGTAAAACCATCAAAAAATCTTCCAAATACATATGTATTGCATTTGTCCGCTGATCCGCACTCCACCAAATTCTAGGAAGTCTGATTTGTTTCTAATACAAAAATTTTTCAGCGACTGAAATCTAAGTTTTTTTACCTCCGATTCATGTATTTGTAATTTGTATGCCCTCAGCCGTAAGGGTATAGACCCCATATTTCTTTGGACCAAATCCGCCGCACGGAAACTCTCGAAGGGTATAATCTTAAAAACTTAGCACATCTTAATATTTTCTCTAAACTTACTTCAAGTTAGAATATGGGGAATATCGGTCCAATACTTCTTATCCCTTTCAGTGTCAAAAAAAAATTTTTGTCAGAATAAAATTCTAAAATTTTGTATTTAAGATCATATAAAGGCACAGAGTTTAGAAAAAAAATACAATTCTCATTTTGACCCTCGGACAGTTTTTTCTGTCTTTCAGCAAAAACAAAAACATCAATTGTAACGGTACATAGGATAACCGAAAAATCGCAAAGAAAGAGAGTAATTTTAAATGTCGAATATATTCGACAAAAACACTGAAAGTGTTATACATCCCTCACAAAATGATCTAAATATAATATCATTCGAACGGACTATGCGTTTTCAACCAAACTTTGTACAACCTAGTATCTTTACCAAGCCTAGATTTAGTAAGAAGATGGGATCCATTGGTCCACTTCCTACAAAAAGGTCACGGTTTTCAATATTTATATATCCAATATCAGGTGTATGGAATATCCGATTGGAACCAAACTTTCCACAACCTAATATATTTACCAAACCTAGATAAAGCCCGAAGCTGGGATCCGTCTGTCCTCTTTTATAAACATGTAGATTATAAAGCAAATAATAAAACCTGTGTGAAACTCCGAAGAACTTCGCAAACCAAAGCCTGAGTGTATATATCTGTCTGAATCTTTTTTATTTGTTTTTATTTAAAGGAGAAGCCCCACAACCCAATGTGGGTCAATTATTCATATAGAAACAGCAGGTCGTATATTTTCTATATAAAGCATATATTAGGTCAGATTTTTTTCTATACAAGAACTTAGATTTTTTTGTAAATCAAGTCGCAGTCTAACTTTTTTCTATAGATAAAATAAATCTCAAGAAGAGAAATTCGATTTTTAAGCACAAATCGTGAGAACTGTCATCTGATTATTCTATTCTTATTGAAAATAACTTTTCTGTGGCAACTAGGGTTTCAATTTGTTCCTGTAGACAAATAAATCTTCCGGAACTAATTTGTTATAGGTACAAAGATAAAAATTCTTTAGGATTTTAGGATGATTTTTTTTCTATATTAAAAATTCTTCTGGAACTCAAATGTGATTATTTGACGAACATTTTCAATGAAGGCCAATTTTTTCTCAGAAATCTTTGAAGATCCGTTCCGTTATCGGAATTTGGTATTTCGGATATTTCTCAGACAATTTTCGGCTTCTTTGAGGATAAAAATATATTTGGAGAACATTTTCGATATTGGTTCATGTTTTCAATGACCTTCATTCCGGATTCGATAACTAAACTTGTCGCGTAATGGCGGATGTGTAGGTTCACGACCTGCCTTTCCTTTTCATTGTTAAAGTTTTCAGAACCGAGGAAATGTTTCTTTCAATCACAACCGAGAAGACATTTTTCCCTGTAGAATAAATACTCTAGACCTCGGGACAATTTTGTTTTGCTGTAGAACAAAAGCACATTTGTTATAGATAATTTTTTTATATATAAATCTCTCTGACTAAGTTATTACTGAGGACTTTTTCAATAGAAAAAATAACGTTGTTTCTAATATTTGTCCTGTAAAGAAAATATTACAGAAATAGCATAGGACGGTTTTTATGGAAAATATCCTCAGCATTAATTGGATCTGATGTTATCCATAGTAATTACCCAGATCTATTTTTTCTCAAGTACCTGAGTTTTTACTTCACTTTAAGCTTCCTTGTGTTATTTTTAATTTATTCCTTTACCTCTTAAATTGTTCGTGTAATATTTCCACTTGATTTAAATGTTTCTCCATAGCTTCCATATAGTGACTTTCGAGATCCAGTAATTCTTCCAATCCCGATATTGATGTATAAAAATCACAGTTACTGTTGCCAACCAAAATGGTAAAAACTACTATTATTTTTAAAATATTTTGTACAAAATTCATTTTGTTGAAGGGCTCTCTTAAGCCGCCTATGTTACTCTATTCAACGATAAATTAAAACTAAATTCGGGAGAGTAGGAAAAATTTAAATTAGGTAAAAACTTATAGAAGGAAATGCGTAGAGTAATGTATAGACAGGTGTTTTTTGACTTAGACAATTTTGTTGACAACTTATTTGGGATAGATCAATAAATGGATCATCGCGTGTTGACTTACTATTTATTTAGGTCGTGTGGTCGTGCAAGTGACATTTATGAATTGAAAAGAAAGTGTGGTATAAGCCAACATAAATAATTTCTTTCCGGGATTTAATATGTAAGGTTTTTGACATAATTGAAAAATATAAAAAAATGTGTGTATCAATTCTCATAAACCAATACTTAAGCAACCAGCAAGCACACCCTATGTACATCATTTCTTCGTAACGAATACTCCTAACCAAATTAATGTATCAAATGCAATATAGATTTTGTGAGTATTTATATCGTATATTTGCTATAGAAATCATGTGGAACTAAGATATGATTTTTATACCCTACACAACTATGTTGTTAGGGTATTATAGCTTTGTGCAGCCCCAAGTTTGTAACGCCGCGAAATATTGGTCCTAGACCTTTAAGTATACCGATCATCATATCTCGACTAGCTGAATCGATCTAGACATGTGTGTCCGTCCGTCTGTCCATTATAACTTGTAAACACGATACAGGCCACAGTTATGGACCAATCTTCACGAAATTTTGCATGTAGGATGGGTTCTGGTCAATGAAGACCCCTATTGGTTTTGATAAAGATCGGTTAATATTAAGGGGATGAAATGGACCAAATACTTAATTTTTGTCGATTTTTCTGGTCGCTCCAGAGGCCGCAGTTATGGTCCGAACATCGTGAAATTTTACATCGAGGGATCGGGCCAATGAATAAGCTTGCCTATTTTGATAACGATCGGTCAATATTTAGCGGGTCAAATGGACCCTGACTTTTGTGTGAAAACTTGCAAAAAATTTATTCTGGGGCGTATATACTTGCTCCTGGAGGACATATACCCGAGAAGTTGCTTTTCGTGGTAGTTGTGTAGGGTATCATATGATCGGCCCATCCGACTATACTGTTCCGCTCACTGTTTTTTTTTTTCTATAAAAGAAATCCTCAAGAGATATGTTTTTTCATACAGCTCTCCTTCTTCCGAAGGTCCGAATTATTTCTATAGAAAACATGTTCATTGTCCAAGGGCTGAGATTTTCATCAACAAAGGCCTGCCTGTTTTGATTTTTAAGGTCTAATTTTTTCTGAGTAAAGCCCACAGAAGAAAAGAATTCTCGAAAATTATATTATGAATGCTCAGGAACTGGAGATTTGTATTTTACCAATAGCTCTACATCTTCCTTAGAAAGCAATTCTTAGAAGCTGAGTTTCTTAAAAATACAAGTTGAATTTTCGTCGGGAACTACTGCTTTTCTTCGATTGAAAATATTCATTGTTCCAGAAATCCTCAGGAACTAAGGTCTAAAAAAAACTCAGAAATTGAGGTCAAAGTTTTACCTAAAGAAAAAATCGTTGTAATTTAGGTCTAAACGTAAAATGCTTCCCAATTTGTTAAATATCTCTAATTTTTTATTAATTCCCATTAAAATAATACAACCACCAAATCGTAATAATCACCACTCACTAATCTGAACAATTTATATTGAAACCCTACGCCTAAACGAAATATCTAGAATCTGGTAGACACTTCAATTAAGTGACGAACATAGTTTAGCATTTTTTTTGCTAATAACAAAACACTAAATATTACTTTGTTGTATTTTTAATTATTTTTTAGCGTTTAAACTGAAACATGTTATTGCAATAGATAAGACATTAAAAAAGTACGAAAAAGTAGACGTGCGGAATCTTATCAACGTGCTGAAAACACTTATTGAAAGGCCTCCCCCATTTTCAAATGACTAAATTTTGATTTTCATTGCGAGTTGTTTACAGACTTTTGACGTTTAGGCATCATATGCCGTTGTTCTCGAAGTTGTTAATATGTCTAACGACTGGCATTTAAATATTGTAATTGTTGTTATTACAATTTTGTTCGCGCATGCATTCGTACAATCAGAAAATGTCGAAGAAAAAAGTTTTGCCACTTCAGTAGCGGGTTTGGAACAATTGTTATTGACGGAACAGATTTTAATTGAAAATGTTGACAACTATGCTGATCGGTTGCAAGCAAAAGTGAATTCATTGAAAAAGTGAGAGTGAAGAAATGATAAAAGTTAAAAAATAAATAAACAGTTTTTTTATAAAAAAAAAACAAGAAAGTATGTTCAAAATATAAAAAATTACATGATATCTTATATGTTGTAAATGCTGCCAAGAGAGTTCGATAATTCCCTAGGACCTGGTAAACATAATGGATATGTCGCGAGTCTTGAATATGTTCCGTGAATAAATTATTTACCTCCTAAGGTCCCACAATGCCAAATTATATAGGATTTGGTATAAATCGTAACGTGAAACAGTATTGATAATTTTGGTAGGACAAAGTCATATCCTTAGAGAAAATCAGATATCAAATTGATCCTAGCTAAAACTCCAAAATTGGGGAAATAACATTGGAGTTAGCCCAAACTGTTGCCTAATGCGGGTAATATTTTACATGGTGAGATGCTACTCGACGAAAACAAATTAAAGCCAATTTGGTTGAAAAGCATGACGAAAATCTCAAATATACGTGAACGAAATATCCCATTATCGCCACCTTTTGGTGGAGGTTGTGAAAACCCCAGACGCGAAGATATTCTTTGGAAATTTCAGCATACATTCGATATTCTATGAACTCGTACATGGGCGTAACGACGGTTTCTTCTTTTTGGATCCATAACAATTTGAAAATAATCGCTAAAAGAACGGCTTAAGTCGAACCGTGCAATGACATTTTTAAGGAATATGTTCGTGGTGCTTCAAAAACAATCATGGATCTATGCAAATGAACCATAACTAAACAGGAATCGATCGTGTTTGTCTTCGAAGACAAGGGAAATCTAACGAAAGTTGCTCATGGAAGGAGCACTTCAAAGTCAATAGTTTTCGGTTTTATTTTTTGGCAAACTATCATAAGTCGATTGTTCCGCTTGAGAAATTATTTGATAGCCTGCCTCACACAACGGCTCAAACCAGCAGTTTTTTTAGCTGGCTTGTGACAGAACTTTCGTTCCATAGGCCGAGCTTAAAAAAGATTTCCAGGCGCGTCGGTCTTATCTAGTACAAAATTAAAAAAAAATCGATGTTGCAAACATGAATATACTGTAAAAAAATCATTTCGGGGATCATGGGATGATATGGCATCCCATTACCTGTCTACGTGGTATATTGGTGCTATACCAAATCATGGAACGATTACCAATACCAAACATTCTGGGAGTAGTAGCAATGTATGTGCAAACTTTCAGAGCTCTTTTCTTATGGGGTCTACTATAAATATTTCGAGGTGTTGCAAATGAAATGCTTCTCAGGAACTGATATATAAAAACTCATTAGATTTTGTAAAATTCTTTTTTAGTAACTTAGAAAAAAACCAAACTAACTGAAGTCAATTTTTTTGGAGCTAACATAGCACAGTTTTTTTTTCCTAAAAACTAAAAATCACAACAAATCGGCGACTGGAACTGAGAAAAAATTTTTTCTTTTCAAAAAACCGTTCATTTTTGCAAATCTTAACCGATATGTGTATTAAATGTATCATTCCGCTTGCAACGTATCGAAAAAATTATGCATTGATTTAGCCATGTCCGTTGATTTAGCTATGTCACGACAGAGATCGCAATATTTAAGATAGAGTTCTGAACATTTTCACATACATTTTTATCAAAAATATCGTTATCGGTCTATCGATTTTTAGTTTTGCCCCATTTACTGGTACTCCCCATTATTCCTTTTTTGGTTAATTGATTCTTATTTACAACTTCTAATTCTAATTGAATTGCGAATATCTCTACCAAAAATCATCGATATCGTCCCACTTTTAAAGATAACATACGTAATGATGTATTCGATCGGAAAGTTTAGAAGAGTGTACATATATTCTAAAATTGTTTAGTAATATTAGAGACGCAAATATGAGTCAACGATCATAAAAAGATGCACAGAATCGAAATTTATATTTAGTGAGCATTAAAATCCAGTTTCCCGGTTGCTTCGCTATCCGGATTAACAAAGTTTTTAACATTTTTCTTTAGTTTAGTGCAACAATTAAAGGTCGAAAATGAGAAAGGTTTACAAAATACCGAAAAATATCTACATAATCCATTAAATGGGTACTCTCTAATACGACGAATGCATAATGATTGGACCCATATTGAAATGTATATGACACGACCAGTTGGGGAAGGTAAGTGTTTCATTTATTTTAAGTAATACATTTTCAATGTCTAATTATAGTCTCATATAGACCATATAAATGTTATACGAAAATATCGGCCAGAAATGCCAACATCAACGGATATAACTGAAGCATCTGAGGCTGTATATCGTCTGCAGTGGACATATGATATGGAAATTAAAGATGTAGTGAGCGGAATATTAAATGGCAAACAATATGAGTGAGTTTCAATAAAAGAATACAAACATATACGAAATACCGCGAATACTTATATGTTCTATATGCTCGATACAAATTGGAAAAAGAGTACAAAATTTCCTGGGTATGTGAAATAGAAGGGATTGTAGAACAGATGGGTATTGATCAGTAGTATGCATATTACATTAAGTATTAATAATGACTTTTTAATGAAATAGCGCCAAATTAAATTCCATCGATTCCTATTTCATGGGACTACATATGTATGGAAAGAAAATTTATCATTTAGCTGTGGAATGGTTTAAAAATGCATTGGAGACCTATGCGGATTCCGAATTTAATGATATAATAAATTATAATCTGCCGAATGTATATAGCATGTATGCTGAATCTTTAACTCAAGTTTGTAAGTAACATGTTTTTAAAATTTTTTTTTAAAAATTGGACCTTAAAATATAAATATATTTTTTTACAGATAACTTTAAGGAAGCCGCCAGTGCAATGGAAAAGGCTTGCAAGCTATTTCCCGAAGATGCAGAATTACTAAGTCGTAAAAATGATATAGAAATGCGAGCTAAGCTGTATAATGGACCACCTATAATAGTAAAGTATACACAGTGTATAAATATTGTATTGTATATTTATACCCTACACAACTATGTTGTCAGGGTATTATAGTTTTGTGCAGCCCCAAAAGTTTGTAACGCCGCGAAATATTGTTCCTAGACCCACCTTTAAGTATACCGATCGTCATATATCGACTAGCTGAGTCGATCTAGACATGTGTGTCCGTCCGTCCGTCTGTCCATTATAATTTGTAAACACGATACAGGGTACAGTTATGGTCCAATCTTCACGAAATTTTGCATGTAGGATAAGTTGTGGCCAATATTTAGGGGATGAAATGGACCAAAAACTTTATTTTTGTTGGTTTTTCTGGTAGCTCCAGAGGCCGCAATTATGGCCCAAACTCCGTGAATTTTTGCATGGAGTAGGGGATCGGGCCATAGGATAAGCATGCTTGTTTTGATAAAGATCGGTCAATATTTAGCGGGACAAATGGACCCTGACTTTTGTGTGAAAAATGACATAATTTGTATCCTATAGCGTATAGGTTTAGCCCTGAAAAACATAGACCCGGGAAGTTGATAGTATACCCAAGAGGAGCGGTTGACCTTTAAATTGATACCAATTTTATTGTCGTATGTACTCGGATGTGGGGGTTACACTTAAATGTTTACAGGTGCTTACGTACTCAGATATTATTTAGTAGCCCATTACCACAATAGAGGGCGGAAATATAGCGATCATCGCTTTGAAATTTTTCACTAGTATCCAGGTATGGTCAAGAACAACGCCTATAATTTTTGGTGATCATCAGATAATAATGATGATCAGATAATAATATTCTTTTTTTGTTTGAGTTTTATTTTTATGCCTTTTTAGTGGTGGGAATGTAGTATCTCTCTGGCTTTCCTTTTCATTGCAACTCCGATCATGTAGCTCATCTCGAAAGAGAAATTAGTAATTTTTTTGTTTGTTGTTTTGGAGTCGATCTACAGGCCACAATTAAAAGCCGAACATCACAAAACAAGGCAATCTGGACAAGTAATTAGAAGGACTGTACTGAATAGTAGTAATATGTGTTGACCTCTAGTGGTTCAAGAGGGTGCAAACATCGAAATATTGCCCAAGCTCAGAATGTGGTGCCACAGAATGTTACATGTTCATGGAAGTTTTGTAGGGTATCATATGGTCGGCCCCGTCCGACTATACTGCTCCTCTCACAGGTTTTTGTTTAGCTTCGTGTACACCATACAAAATTACTATTTTGGCCTAAAAATGAATCCTATTGAAGTTGTTAAAAATCGGTTCAGAGTCAAAGAGGAATATTTGTTAAAAATGGTATATACCCTAAGTCGAACCCGTCATATTTTTGTCCTTTTCATACCCTCCACCATAAGGTGGAGTGCATATAAACTTTGTCATTCCGTTTACACCGCCTCGAAATAACCATAGGAGATTCCACAAAGTACATATATTCCAGATCAGTCTGTCTGTTGAAATCACGATAGAGATCGCAGTATTTAACATAGAGCTTTGAAATTTTACACAGACATTGCTAGTACGTCTAGGATATTTGGCATCCATCGTTAGAAGGGATTTGGACTAGAAGAAGATTGCATTTACACATAGACGTTTTCAATCTAAAGAAGATCTGGAGAAACTCTTCATCTATGGAATATCTGATGCAAATGTCTTACCTAAGAATGACTTCAAAAAGGTTTCCAATATATAGATGACCTGATTTTGGGTATGTTTTTACAAGTGAAATTGCCATAGTTTGGAATTTTGTGTTCTCAGTGGGTGACAAATCTTCTTACCAGTTTTTATTTTTTTATAGCTTTCCGACATTTTTATCGTCACGCGTTAGTTTTGGTATATTGATTGCCATAGACCCCAAATAAAAGTACCTTTCGATTTTATGTGTTTTTAATGACCACCTCTCCGACATTTAGACTTGTTTTATTTCGTGCTATTTTGTCTTGACTACATATAAAATTGTTTCTCCATTACAGCACACAAAACCCGAACCAACTGACCACGAAAAAGGTTGCCGTGGACAATTTGGTAACAGGCCATCACGACTGTATTGCATCTATAATACAACTACATCGGCATTTTTACGCTTAGCTCCATTAAAAATGGAAATTGTAAATATGGATCCCTATATGGTAATATATCATGATGTAATGTCCGATAAAGAAATCGACGAATTACAAAACCTGGCAAAACCAAAATTACATCGCGCCAGAGTATATAATCACGATGATGGCAAGGCAATCGCTATTCAAAGAAGAACATCGAAATTTTCTTGGTTCAAGGATAATTTCTCGAATACAACGATGCGAATAAATCAACGTATACGGGATATGACGGGATTCGATATTAGCGGATCGGAATTACTGCAGGTGGCAAATTATGGTTTGGGTGGGCATTACGATGGTCATTATGATTTCTTTAATGTTTCAGATGTAAGTGGGGTAATTGTGAATTTCAAAACGTTTATTAATGTGTTACAATCCTTTACAGTCTACTGAAGTTGTAAGGCTGCATGGCGATCGCATTGCAACCGTTTTGTTTTATGTAAGTTGTAAAGAAATTGTACAATGTTGAATAAAAAATATTAGTTTATGTATGTGTGTAGATGTCAAATGTGGAACAGGGCGGTGCCACGGTATTCCCCGAACTGAAAACTGCCGTTTTTCCTCGCAAAGGAACTGCTGTTATGTGGTATAATTTGAACAATAATGTTGAGTGCGACTTCCGTACTTTTCATGCTGCCTGTCCCGTTATTGTGGGTTCGAAGTGGGGTAAGTATGGGGTGGTAATTAAAAATTCAGTAAATGTTGATTGAGTATTTTTTTGATTATTTTAGTTTGCAATAAATGGATACGTTCTAAGGCTCAAATATTTACGAAACCATGTTATAAATATTAAGTTGTGATAAATAAATTCAATTTTTTTATAAAAAAATTAACGAATATGTGTACTCAATGAATAGAAGGTCAATATCAGACGGAGTATAATATGTTTATAGTATGAATTTTTTGGATAAAATAGTGGATTTCTTACGAAGTACATTTACAATATGGAAAAAATAACTACGAGTGAAATTATGCAAATATTCATTAATTATTTTTTTAATTAATTTTTTTTCTGTGTACTTAAAGTCAAGCACCCCTAAATGTTGTGTCCGCCATCTATTCCAGTCCCAGTAAACGTTTTTGATTTCTTTGGCATTGGGGTTTGAGTCGGAAAAATGTTTCGTCTTCGACAAATATTTTCAAAACGTGCCAATTGAACGCTATACCAGAAAGCGGAGTATTGAGGTCCAGATCTAGGGCTTGACAAAATTTCGCTATATTTGCATTTCCTTCTGTTGCAAAAGTAATATACAAACTTCTTCTTACTTATTCGTAGACACCTCTAGTGTATTAGGAGTTCAGATAAATTCAATTCAAACAATTTCAGATTAATGCTTGTTGGAAGAATGATATTTCGCAGTAAAAAAAAATATTTTGCTGTTTTTTGTTTGGTGCATTCAGTTGTGAGTTACAGGGTGTTAAGAATGGAAGTGAAAAAAAAGAAAATTCGGTAAATTTTACAGTTTCTCTTTAACAAATGAGAAAATGCAAGCCAAACGGCTAAAATTATGAATGGTGTTTATGGTTACGATACTGTAACAGCCAATTATGTGCAATTTTGGTTTCGTGATGTTAAAGATGCACCTCGTACAGATGCACCTCGTCGAAAATGTCGATAAAATCGGAGAAATGATTGAAGTTGACCGATATGTTAGCAGTCGTAACATCGCCCAGGAGCTAAAAATCGACATTCCCCAATCGATTGCCATGTTTTTACGGGTGAATGAACAACGTAGTTCGTACAGCAATATTCTTAATTCATGTCATCAGAGTTTATTGTTTCAAACTTTTTGTTTCTTGTTTTACACCAAAATTGTAACATATTTGCGTGAATCACATATGAATCTAAATAGAAAAAAATAATAATCTTTCTCCTGACTATAGTATGAATCCATATCTACTTACTTTTAATTCATGTTTTCCATTGTTGTATTAAATACATTTTTATATATGTTTGGATTTCTCCACATTTGTTTCTTGTTTTGTAGGCTATCTAGAACCAAAGGGAAAGAAATGCAATTGTTAGAGATAGCGATGAAAATTTTGTATGGAGAACTAAGTAATTACTTAATAATTTAGAGTCGAACAATGAATGAGAGAGTGAACAACGCTCGTCTGTACATGGCATAATAGTATATCATTGTGAATCGATATCTCTTCCCATTTACATCCAGCATTTTCTCAGAAGAGCTATGGTCACTGATTACACATGTTAAATCAGATATTGACAGTAAATTAATATGAATCCAGAATTGCGCATTAAATAAAAAAAACTAAATATTTGATTTCTTTACAGTATTTAAAACCAAATTAGCTTGAAATCGTATTTTAAATTATAAACAATTTTATTGAAAAGCTCGCTCAAAATTCCCAAACTACCAAATAATGTAGGGTCCGTTTATGTGAGACCTACGAACCTACCCGTGGGACCTACTCCGCAGATTGCAAACCCAATGGGAATTCAAAATTCTACAGTACAGGCAATTTGGTTGAAAAACGCGAACAAAATCTCCAAAAACCATTATTATAGTGGGGTATCCGCAAATAGTGAACCAAAATTAATAATTTTTGGTAAGAAAATGACCTACGCAATGCGAACCCGTAATACCCAATTACAGCCCATTTGCTTGAATGTGATACAAATATCTTCCAATTTCATCATCAGCATGATATGTTTGTAAAAGTCAATTTATTTTTTTTTATAAAATTTGTAAAGGTAATTTTCAACGGTTATTTAAATATCCTCTGACACTGCTTGACACTTGGTTCTGAAACTCATTTATTTAGAAAAAATCAAATTTATGAGTGTTATATGCTAAATGTTTGATTAATGTCATCAAATTATTGATCATTTTCACTTTCATTATCATCGCCAGTTCCATTGACTTGACCTTCAGTCCATGTTAATATTTTGACCCATGTCAATATTATAGAACATTTTCCAAATATAAATTATACACTGCGTATCATAACTATAGACGCAACCGTAATTCAATTGGTATGTTAGTTGAGAAATAAAATGGACCCATTAAGTTATTATTCACAATAAAACGATCAAAAACACATATTATTTAACAAAAATAATTAATTTATTCTTTATGGTTTCGCCGAATTCTGCACTTTCAAAATTGCTGGTGTTGCATAGCTATAGACGCACTTTTACAAAATTAGAAAAACTAATTTTTTAAAACTTAAATAAAATAAAATAACTTTTATAAATAATGGGTAGGGCCTCCCTTATTTTGAATAAGTTCAAAAAATTTATCCATCACACTGTTGATCAAAATTATTCGCAAGTTTTCATCGATTGATCGCCATTTATCGAAAATCACTTCTTGGAGGTAAAATACAGTTTGGTATTGGAGGTTTTCTGCATAGACAAGATGAGTCAAGATTCCACACATGTTCTCGATCGGATTCTGGTCGGAAATTTTAATATTTTTCGATTTTACCATACTTGAGTATGGCGACTTTTATGAACTGGTGCGTTGTCCAGGTAAAAAACGAGTCCTTGATTGTTGCTGCTTTCCCAAAATGGCAATAATTTGTCTTCCAAGACTTGAACGTACTCCATTGAATTCATCCGACAACATGGAAATGTCAAATAAATCATTCCGTGGATATAAAAAGCTCCCAAGGCCATTAAGGAACCGCCACTGAAATATCGTATTAAGAAATAACGATATTTAGGTAACCGTCACCTTGGGAGCATTTTATAGCCACGGAATGCTTTATTTGACATTTCCATGTTGTCGGATGAATTCAATGGAGTACGTTCAAGTCTTGGAAGACAAATTATTGCCATTTTGGGAAAGCAGCAACAATCAAGGACTCGTTTTTTAGCAGGACAACGCACCAGTTCATAAAAGTCGCCATACTCAAGTATGGTAAAATCGAAAAATATTAAAATTTCCGACCAGAATCCGATCGAGAACATGTGTGGAATCTTGACTCATCGTGTCTATGCAGAAAACCTCCAATACCAAACTGTATTTTACCTCCAAGAAGTGATTTTCTATAAATGGCGGTCAATCGATGAAGACTTGCGAATAATTTTGATCAACAGTGTGATGGATAAAATTTTTGAACTTATTCAAAATAAGGGAGGCCCTACCCATTATTTATAAAAGTTATTTTATTTTATTTAAGTTTTAAAAAATTAGTTTTTCTAATTTTGTAAAAGTGCGTCTATAGTTATGCAACGCCAGCAATTTTGAAAGTGCAGAATTCGGCGAAACCATAAAGAATAAATTAATTATTTTTGTTAAATAATATGTGTTTTTGATCGTTTTATTGTGAACAATAACTTAATGGGTCCATTTTATTTCTCAACTAACATACCAATTGAATTAAGGGTGCGTCTATAGTTATGATACGCAGTGTATTCACAATAATATGAAATTTTGACTTCGACCACAATGTTATGAAATTTTACTGGTGCAAAGCTCAAAGTCTCCAGATTTTAAGTATATAACGTTTTATCGGATCTCCATAAAATGGAGTTTTTGCAAAAAAAAAAAGGGTTCCTTCCACATCGAAATACATAAACCAGTGAGCGGAACAGTATAGTCGGACGAGGCCGACCATACAATACCCTACACAACTACCACAGAACTCTTACTTTCTACGGATGTGTATTTCTAGCCTCGGCAATATTTCGTGATATTTGCACCCTTTTGACCGATAAGAGATCAACAGCACCCCTTCCTTACACTGACATATTTTCCGAATTTTACTAATATCCGGTAAAGCCCTTCTAAGTACCTGTCCATACTCCCTTCATTGTGGGTACTCTTGTGATGTTCGGCTTATAATTGTGGCCTATCAACTCGAAAAAATACAAAAAAAATTAAGTTTTCGGTCCACTTCATCCAAAAATTATTATCTGATCAGCACCGAAAATTATAGGCGTTGTCCTTGGCCATAACTGGAACCTAATGGAACACTTCAAACCGATCAGCGCTATATTTCCACCCACTAGTGTGATAATGGCTTACTAAATAATATCTGAATACGTAATCACCTGTAAATATTTAAGTGTAGCTCCGACATCCGAGTACATACGACAATATAAGTGGTATCAATTTAAAGGTCAACCATTCCTCTTGGATACACTATCAACTTCTCGGGTCTATGTCCGTCAGGGGTTAATATATACGCCATAGAATAAAAATTTTGTAATTTTTCACACAAAAGTCAGGGTTTATTTGCATGTTTATTCTTTGGCCCGATCCCCTTGTCCATGAAAAATTTCGCGGTGTTTGGTCCATAATTGCGGCCTCTGGAGCGACCAGAATATCAGGCAAAAATTAAGTATTTGGTCCATTTCATCCCCTAAACATCAACCGATCATTACCAAAAACAGTAGGGGTCTTCATTGGCCATGCAAAATTTCCTGAAGATTGGTCCATAACTGTGGCCTGTATCGTGTTTACAAATTATAATGGACAGACGGACGGACGGACACACATGTCTAGATGGACTCAGTAGTCGAGATATGACAATCGGTATACTTAAAGGTGGGTCTAGGACCAATATTTCGCGGCGTTACAAATTTTTGGGGCTGCGCAAAGCTATAATACCCTGATAACATAGTTGTGTGGGGTATAATTAATATAAGTTGCCGATTGAACGATCCACTTCCCTGAATAAAATTTCGTGATGTTGAAGTCTTTATTAAAGCCACCCACAGACAAAAAAAACTTAAACTCATGTCTAGATCGACTCAGCTAGCCGAGATATCCGATCATCGGTAGACTAAATTTGGGTCTTGAACCAATATTTCGGGGTGATACAATATATTGGGGCCACACTAAATTAGAACAACCTCACAAAATTATATTGCAGTATAAATTTTAACAAAGTGATTTACAAATTTAGGTTAATGAAATATATAATTTCATTATTTATTTACATCTCAGTATTATTCAATACCCATGTTTAGAAACTACACCATCAGGTTTAACATCACATGGTCTTACTAACTCCTGTCCCACAGAATGAAACCAAACATTACCAACTGGAAGAAAATAAAAATTAATATATTAGTTCCTTAAAAAACCTCAATATTTTGCATCTTACTCCATTTGGAACCCTTCAGTACAGGACAACCAGCATGAGATGTACGATAATCTGGCTCTAAGGATCTATGTAAATTATACCATACCAGTAAGCTGTGTTTAATCGGTGGCACTGCAAGGCGTAATTGAGGAAATGCTGTTGCACCACCCAAATCGACATCGCTGAGCTTTAAAACGAAAGAAAAGTCAACATTGCATAGCTGCTACATTGCTTGACAGACATTTGCTACACAACAAATATATATTTTTTCAAAATTTACATACATAAAACATGGCGGTTAAAATACGATTGCCACTTTGTGCATAGTCGTCTTCTGGACTCTAAAATGATTAAATGCGTCAATTGGATATATTTCAACAATACTAATAGAGCAGTATTACCTCTGAAAAATCATTGTGTGTTCCATAGTAGCCACCAATACCATAATTTGTTACCGTCATATTTTCGGTCATATCCATAGTTAAACCGGTGATGTCGGCCAAACGTTTTGAAATGTTAGCCATAACTGGCGTATCATAACCCAGCCGTGATCTTTTACTAATTCGCACTTCATTAGCCTTTGTATTATTGTTACTACCAATCGCAGATTTTCCAATTTGAGTTTTGGATGTTTCAATAATTTCCTTAACTTCACGATCATAAATCACATCATAATATACAGCTACAAAGGGATCTATATTTAATTCCTCCAGTTTCAGGGGGCCCAATAAATAATATGGTAAATTATTATTGCAATAACGACAGTATAATTTACTTCGTACTTGAGTAGTCTGTTCGAGTTCCCCATTACAAAGTTCTTCATAGAGTTGTTGGTCTTGGGATTTTTCTTTTTCATTTTCGCTTTTAATAAATCGTGTGCGTCTATTAAGCTTCACTTTAGCTTCAAATAGTTCTTGATTCTTTTGTCCTCTTTCATTTTCTGGTTCCATATAAAGAAGTCGTTCATTCACAGCAAATGCCAACTCAGGTTTTCCACCATAGAATAAAGCTGGGCCTAAAACTTCTATAATTTCCACAATACTGACATAGGGGAAAATACCATAGTTTAGAGCTTCACTGTTCTCATTTACATTATTGGCATCGTGTGTAATATAGTATTTATCCCGATTCGAACTTACTTCATTTTCTATTTGAGAAAATGATTTTTCAATAACTTCCGTCATATTTAACGCCTCCAATAACCACTCACTGGCCGCTAAATATTCTTTGGATTCATATAGACTTTTACCCAAAATGTAACAATTATATGCTGACATTTCGGAGCTATAATTTCGATCTTTTATATAGCCTCTAGTAAAATTTGTAATATCTAATTTATAAATCTGCTGCAGGCGTGACAACCCTCTAGCGGCTCCTCTCAAATCATCATCTGTTGGCAGGGTAACAGCATCTTCGGGTATTTTTGATGTTTCATTATAAACTAAAATGAAATAACTTTATTTTATTAGATTTCCATATCACTGTGTGGTACAGGGTATTATGTCTTTGTGCATATTTTTGTAACAGGGAAATGGAATCGAGATAGACCCATGGTCCCTTTTGAGAATATGCATAGAATCACTTTCTAAATCGATTTATGCATGTCCGTCTGTCCGTCCGTCCATGTATTTTTGTGATTTGGATGAAATTTGGTTACAAAATTTTGCACAGCACAGTACTGACTTCAATCCAGCTCGATGTCCGTGAAGTTTTATTAAAATCGAATCAGATTTAGATATATCTAACATATACAGTTTCATCCTATTTTATGTAAATAGTGCACCAAACTCCCAATTATTGTCCGATTGATACAAAATGTTGCACAACGTGTAGAAATAGGTCCATATTGATGTATAAGAATTTGTGTGGAAATCTGTTCAGATTTAGATATTGCTCCCATATATAGTTTAGTCCGATTTTATGTAAATGTAGCACCAAAGGGTCAAATTTTGGCCGAATGGAACAAAATTTTGTACAGGTTACTGAATTAGGTCCAGTTTGATGTCCGCGAAGTTTTGTTGAAATATCGTCTGATTTTATGTAAATGGTGCACCTATGAGCCTACGTCTGTTCGATATACACAAGATAAAATTGTTGACAGCTTTACATATAGCTCCACATACATTATTTTGATCCATTTTATACAAAAGAATACGATTGACATGCAATCTTTCATCGATTTCATGGGTTGTATCTATGTAGGTCACACGTTTAGTATCGCTCGATTCCATTTCAATGGTCATCTAAAGATTATATATCTGTTCTATCTACAGGATAGTGTATATATTCGCATGTCTTGTAAGCATTCAAAGTGGTGGGTACCATATAGTCGGCCCGTCTGACTTTTGAACTTTCCTTACTGTTTTATACTTCACCAAGGACAAATTCTGACCTAACCTGAAACACTTGAGAAATGTCTTCGGTTGTGATAATGACAATGCAAACTTATGGGTACATAACTGATACTTGCAGATTCGTTACACGTTATAATGAACGGAGGGATTGCAACTACATACAGTACATGAGTTCTACATTTAGTTTCGATTAATGCCCTACTCACTTCTAATAAAGTCTTTATCATTAATAAAACTTGAGAACTAAGCCTGAGAAATGTTTACAGTCGTCAAAGTATGAACAAGGCTTCTTTGGAATACCGTCGAAACCCTGCAACCTATACAACATACCGGAAGCCAATTAGCTATATAAATAAAGAGAATTGTCCATTTCGGAGTGAGGATCAGCGAAAAGCATTGCGAAATGCATCCAGAAAAAGAAGCAGTTTGCTTCGGTTTATGGGATGGTGGCATAATTGGACCAAACATCTTCAAAGACCCTGTGAATCGCAACATAATTGTAAATTCCAATCTTGGACTACGCGGATGGACCATTTGAGGTGCAGTTGCGGTTAAACTTTGTGTGAAATAATGTACAAACATTAAATTATATGGACCGTACTATCGATTCAAATAAATATTTCATGGATGTTTTTAATTTACGTGTTTGATTTTTTTAAATCTAATATCTCTTAAAAAAATCGCCCGTTATATACTAACACTTTACTTTTGGCAATCGAAGAACCGACCGGGACGGACTTTTTTTTAAATTGGCACAACACTATGATAAAGTGAAGCCAGTAGAAACAGAAATATCAAAACTACCCACACACATGTGGTAAAATTGGAGCAGAACCTAGAACATACCAAAAATAACGCGTGATGTTTGTATAGAGACCTGGTAGAAACATGGACTTATATTATTCTGTGAAACATTGGTTTACCTACAAAGGTTTCGAAATGATGAATAACAGCCGTAAATACCTATGCAGGACATTAATACGGGAGCTATACTCAAAAATGGACCGATATTTATAACTTGTTACACCCTCAACCATAAGATGTATTATATATATATATATATATATATATATGAAATTAGTCATAAAGTTTGCAATATTCACTGGAGACCCCATAAACTATATATATATATATATATATATATATATATATTCTTGAATTATATTTAATTTTTATATGAAATTGAATTCGAGTTAATAAAAGCATGGCATTTTTACCAAAAATAATTTCATTGAAAAATATATGGTAATCACCGGAAGGTAGAACTTTTGTTGATTTATATAAATAAAAAATTAATATGTAACTGAGAGTCAACAGAATAATTTATGTTCATTTACGAGTCCATTACAAATCGAAGAAACAACAGAAGTAGGTCCTAGTAAACTTGGTGGACATAACCCAATGAATGTATATATAATTGTATTACCATACCTTCTACTTCTAGTATGTCTATCAATGTATATATAATTGTATTACCACTCCTTCTTCTTCTAGTATGTCTATCAAATATGACATTTTTTCTCTTATCTTGCATTTTCTTTTCTAGAAATAACAACTTCGAACAGTTATGTATTGTTCGAATTACCAGACACGTTTCTATATTTGATAAGACTTGCAATCTGTTTCGATTCTATAACAATATCTATTTACCTTTAATATTTTTATATTTACAATTTCACTAACCATATATTTACCTTTTAAACTTTCAATTTGTTGTGTCAACTTTAAAGCCTCCTGCCAATCTGCGGCAATTCTATTAATGGTCTTGAACACATTCACAGGATATTCATAATACAATTCCATTGAATTATTATTCACTTTGTTATATTCCATAGCCAGCTCATCAATTAAACTAAATAAAAACATTGTAATTAAAATTCAAATATTTATTTATTTAATCAACTTAATCAACGCACACACACGCACAATTATTTACCTATACAATCCACTTTTCAAACGCTCTACTTCATCAATATGTTCAATTAATGCCCAATGATAATGATTTTCCACCATCAGTAGTGTTTCCAAACCCGAAATTGATGTATAGTAATCATTGCATTTAATGTTGCCAACAGAAATGAAATAGAAAATTAAGCTTAAAATTCTTCTTCTCGACATTTCAACTAACTGCAGAATATTAAAGAGTTGGTTAGCATTTTCGAAAGTTCGTACTGCTTAAGGCAGTTACTTGAGATTTTACTATGAAAATATTTGTTTTGAATTGTTGAGACAAGTGCAGAAAATGTATGGAAGGTAGATAGAATGGTTTGCAATGTTTTCTATTTATCTAAGCAAATTATTCAAATGAAAATATATAATAATTGGAAATTTTGAAATGTGTTTATTTAAATTTGTTGCTATTGCAAAAATTAAATGCATTGTCAGAGTTTATAAATTGCTTCTTAAATAATTTTAATGTGAACTTATACTTTTAATGCAAAACTATGTTATTAGGCGGGGCCGACCACGGACTTTCAAAGCTATAAATTAACTTTCTAATGTGCACAAAAAAATTGTTTTTCAATATTACCGATTAAACTATAATGATTATTTTTGCCTAAAAACATGGTAGTTAGCAGCACCAGATTCAAGCATCTCGATATACATGCCCCACCTGGATTTCTCCTGATTAAACAACGAGAAATCATGTTGTGATAGACGGAAGACATTAATCTAGTGTATTAGATCGAGGAGCGATCTCCTCGATCGAGGAGCGAATATCGATTCAGACCACTACCATGTAGCCGAGGTTCGCACTCGTGTTAATGTTGCAGCAAAGGTGTGATCTAATGTAACACGGAAACTCGACGTCGAAAAGCTGCAAACACAACAGGTAGCCGAGGCCTACTCCGCTCAACTTACCCACCAGCTTGACGAAATCACTTCTTGTCCCGATAATAGTAAAGAAGCACAATGGCAAAGAATTGCTCACTCCCTACATACTGCAGCAAAAGCAACATTTGGGTACCAAAAACCACCTCCAAGAAACCTATGGTACGATCAGGAGTGTCGTAATGCTACTGATGTGAAAAAGGAAGCGTATAGGGCAACCTTGCAGACAGTAGCAACACGTAATGTGATGAAGAATTACAGGGAGAAAAGGAGAGAGGAAAAACGTGTTTTCAGAAAGAAGAAGAAAGAACAAGAAAAACGCGAACGTGAGCAAATCGAGATGTACAGGAGTCAGAATGAAGTCCGGAAATTTTACCAACGAGTAAAACACCAAACCGAAGGTTTTGGTGCATGCACATCCTCCTGTAGAGATGAAGAAGGGAACCTATGGACAGATACAGACAGCGTGTTGAGGATCTGGAAGGATCATTTTGAAAAACTTCTGGTATCAAGTAGTGGCAGTGAAGAAGAAACCCCAGAACGAATAAGAGATGGTGGTATAGAGTGTATAAGTGTAAGATGGTATAGAGTGAGGTCATAAAATCAATTAATCGGCTCAAGAACAATAAAGCAGCATGAGCCGATGGGTTACCAGCCGAACTATTGCAGACTGGTGGTCAGATGCTGGTAAGGAGCATGCACCAGCTGATTAGTACAATTTGGCTCGATGAATGCATGCCCAATGATTGGAACCTCAGCGTCCTGTGTCCCGTGCACAAAAAAGGAGACAAGACGATATGTGCCAACTATAGAAGAATTAGCCTTCTTCCCATGGCATATAAAGTGTTATCCAGCGTGCTGTGTGAACGATTGAAGCCAAAAGCCATATCTGCAAAATTAATACGGCTATGTGGGCTAACTGTGGCACGAGGTCAGCAGTTAAAGTAGGAAAGGACCTATCGGAGCCCTTCAATACCGAACGAGGATTCAGACAAGGTGACAGTTTGTCGGGTGATCTTTTTAACATCCTACTGGAAAAGGTCATACGAGACGCAAAGGTGAACAGAAATGACACTCTGTACACCAAACAACACATGTTACTCGCCTACTCCGATGACATCGATATAATGGGTCGAACATTGCTAGCGGTAACAGCCACCTTTGAACAAATTGAGAAGGTGTCTGCCAAAGTGGGTCTGGCAGTAAACGGCGGATCTACTGTGGAATTTGAGAACTACAGCTTCGAGGATTGCGATGGTCAACAGATGCTACTATGGTCTAAGTAAGCAGTTTAGAAATAAGGCCACCTCCCGTCAGACCAAACTCAAACTTTACAAGACGCTGATACTACCCGTGCTGTTATATGGATCTCAAGCATGGGTACTTAGGCAAGCAGATGAGGCAGCTCTTGAAGTGTTTGAAAGAAAAATTCTCCGAAAGATATATGGGCCGATCTGCGTCGACGGTGAATATCGGCGTCGTATGAACCACGAGCTTTACAATTTATACTCGGACATTGACATAGTCTGTCGCATTAAGCTGCTACGACTACAGTGGCTAGGCCATGCTTTACGAATGAAGGAGAATGCCCCAGCTTAAAAGGCATATAAATGATGGTTCCCGTAGAAGGGGAAGGCCACGAATTAGTTGGAAAGACCAAGTAGAAAACAACATTTTAAACGTGGCCTTCTAAATTGGTGGACATGTGCACTAGCTTTGATCCATTTCCGTATCGAATATCAAAATAATAAAGTTAAAAAGTGTCTGTCGTTGCTGCCGACTGATATATACCCTCAGCCTATGGTTTACAGAGGTCTTCGTAATTAAACACATGATTTATTATCCGCTTTATATAAGGTATGTTTTTATCAAATATATTTCAGATTTAACGTTGAACAAATCAGGTAATCAATTTGCTTGAATTTAATAAATTTTACAAGTTTATAAAATTTTGACCCTTTCTGGTTTAGGAATTGATCTAGCCTTTGTGAAGATTATATAATCGACTAATATTGAATTTATAAATATTGAAATGTTTAACCTTTTGTGGGAGAGGTACCACAAAGAGTGCACAATAAGTCCCATATTCGGACTTGATCTTGGTTTGGTAAAGATAATAGGTTGTGAAAGTTTGGTTCAAATAGGGAATTACATTTGCCTCAAATTGGATTTATGATTATTGAAAACTTTGACCATTTGTGGGGGAGGTACCAGAAGAAGTGGACTAATGGGTCCCATCTTCTTCATCTAGGTTTGGTAAAGATAATAGGTTGTGAATGACAGGATTTTTTTAAATAAGTTTAGTTTTGCAGCAGAAAAATCTCAATTCCGTTAGAATTCTCCAAATTTCCACATACATAAGAGGAATATAACAAAAATTTAGATGAAATCATAATAACACTGGTGGAGAATATGATGATTTTTCCTTATAAGTGCAAAATAATTGAGTTGTTTTTTATATTAATTATGACCGGCGCGGCCCTCGGTTTTTTTGTAACACAAATTCAGATTTAGCAAAAGGAGATTTTGGAAAGTCGGCATATTTTTTTAAATAAAGGGGGATGCGGAAAGGGCAACCACCAAGTTCCAAAATTACTTCTTAAAAATTGGAATTATTTTACAGATTTTAAAGAAATTGAAATGCCTACGAAAAAAAAATCTTTCGGTTTGCACATCTTCCAAAAATTCCTATATCTTTATAGATACGTTTAATATTTGTAAAATTGTATGATCG
The DNA here is from genome assembly GCF_032173495.1 of Musca vetustissima. NCBI lineage: Eukaryota > Metazoa > Arthropoda > Insecta > Diptera > Muscidae > Musca > Musca vetustissima. The sequence continues at coordinate 99,467 of NW_026874251.1, forward strand.
TTTTTCACAATATGAATGTAGTTGTTTGAAAGATTAATTTCTGGGACTCAGGTATATTGAATTTTTGGGTGTACTCTCCAAACATATTTTTCAGAAATCTGTATTGTCATACTTTACAAGGCGATGCCTTTCCTTTCACACAATACACTTGCCTCAATGCCCACATTAACTCTATACTTTAGTTATTATACCCTACACAACTATGTTGTCAGGGTATTATAGCTTTGTGCAGCCCCAAAAGTTTGTAACGCCGCGAAATATTGGTCCACCCACCTTTAAGTATACCGACATTTTCGACTAGCTGAGTCGATCTAACATGTGTGTTGTCCGTCCGTTCGTCTGTCCATTATAATTTGTAAACACGATACAGGCCACATTTATGGAACAATCTTCGCGAAATTTTGCATAAATTATGAAGACCCCTATTGTTTTTGGGAAAAACGGTAAAGAACTTAGGGGATAAAACATGCTAAATATTTGTCGGTTTTTCTGGTCGCTCCAGAGGCCGCAATAATGGCCCGAACATCGTTGATAAAGATCGGTCAATATTTAGCGGGTCAAATGGACCCTGACTTTTGTGTGAAAAATGACAAAATTCGTATTCTATAGCGCATATATTTACCCCTGAAGGACATAGACTGAAAGTTGATATTATATCCAAGAGGAGTGGTTGACTTTTAAATTAATACCAATTATATTGTTGCATGTGCTCGGATGTGGGAGTTACACCTAAATATTTACAGGTATCTCCGTCTTCGTATATTATTTATTAACCCATTATTACTTTAGAGAGCTGAACTATAGCGCTGATCGCTTTGAAATGTTCCATGAGGTTCCAGTTATGGTCAAGGACAACGCCTATAATTTTCGGCGATGATCAGATAATAATTTTGGAATGAAGTGGACCGAAAATTTAATTTTTTGTGTTATTTTATGTCTATTGACCACAAATGAAAGCCGAACATCACAACACAACCCACGGTGAAGGGCGACAATAGCTGCCTGAATTTCGTAATTTCGGAAAATATACACAATTTAGTTCCATGTAGGGCATCATTGCCCACATTAACTCTATACTTTAGTTGGTTTCAATATATCTAAAGATGTCCGTAACGTGAGCTATAGGTTCCTGAGCCCTCATCAAGGCATCTTTGTGATGTCAGTCCCTGAAAACTGGCATACATATACCTTTTTGATATAGCCCCATAAATGGTTAGCTGTATTTTAAGATTTGAACCGTATTTTCGGAATTTTGTGGATTTTACCATTGAATTTTCGAAACAGGTTCACCAGTTTATCTACCTGAGTGTCTTATTGTTTTTACTTGTTAAAAAATATATTTCCTTTTACTTTTTAAAGTGACTTATTATAATTATTATTTTATTTTGTTTCTACCAAAGACTGGAACTGATCATAGTAGCCCAAAATATCCTGAGTCACTTAAACCTATCAAATTTGGACGAATTCGACTATTTGATACATTTCACCACTTCACGGCCGAGGCCGACCATATTTTAACCTTCTCATCTCTCTTAACCAGAACATTTAATCATAAGCTTCGAATTTTATTAGCTTTCACACAAATGTCTTGCGTTATTTATATTTCATTATATTTCCTCCAGTAGTATCCATATACGCCATAGAATGCAAATTTTGCCATTTTTCACACAAAAGTCTGGGTCCATTTGAACCGTTAAATATTGACCGACTATAATAGAAAGAGCCATGTTCCTATAGCGTGTTTACTAATTATATTGGACAGACGGACGATAGAACACATGTGGCTAGATCGTGTCAGCTAGTCGAGATATGACGATCGGTATACCAAAATGTGGGTGTAGGACCAACATTTCGCGGCGTTACAAAACCTTAATACCTTTATGACATAGTTGTGGAATGACACCACAAAACTGGGGCAACTTTAAATTATCTAGAGGTTATCAAATAAAGGCAACCAATTAATTCAAAACATTCGATGAATATAATTAAATATATTAAAATATTTCGAAAATTGCTTCAGTACAAAGCAATCAGATAAAATATATTAGAAAAAAGCTTAAAAACATATTATAGCCCATAGTGACAAAAAAATCAGAACCAAAACATTGTCGATATACTTCTAAGAAACGAAAGAAAAAAGCAAAACAAAAGTACATAATTGAAAACAAACCTTATCTCCGAACTATAAATGGAACTTAAAATAATGGTATGTGCCGGCAAATATTACACACCAACAAATACTAGTTGGTGACGACCCAATAAACAAACAAATAAAGTTTCCATTTTGGCGTTGAGTGTTCAAACAAAAAATTATTGATTATAGCCGACGACATGTCTTCAAAATTGCCACGCAGTCGAACATCACCGGTACTGATAACAATTCAACGTTGGCACCTGTCTTCGATAATGGCCAATGCCGGTGATCGCTGACAATTGGGAAAGTAGTATGAAAATTCGTAACTAAGGTGGAGCATCGTCGCACAAACAAATAGTGGAGTAGCTTAGTTATTAAGTTCATGTCGTTAAAATGAGTCACGGGCGGTGTCGAGTTCCTAAATGTTTTCTAATAGTTTTATTGCTGAATGTGACAATCGTTTGTTCACATGAAGAACCCCAAGAACGAAGTATTTCCACTTCAATAGCGGGAATGGAACAGTTGTTGATGTCCGAGAAAATTCTAATCGACACTGTTGAGAAATATGCCGACGAATTACAGGCGAAAGTGAATGCGTTGAAAAAGTGAGAGTAATTTGTTTGTTTATTTTGAGAAAATATAAATGCTTATAATTAGTGATAAAATCAAAAACGAAAATTATAAATCAATAAACAAATAATCAATCATTTTAAACTAAAGCTGGTATAAGATTCAAAAGAATTAATTCCATCATTTGTGAATAAAAAGTTAAAGAAATATATTTATCTTTGTTCTGAAGAAAGGGGATTATTCAGATTATTATTATATAAAATCCTCATATTTGAAGTCAGCCAATATAAAAAATATATTTTGGAGAATATATGGATGAGTAAATTAATGTCTATAAATACTAACTAGCAAATGTGACTACGTGAAATCCTAGAGTTTTAGATATGGGTATTTATCAGTAAGAATATAAAAAAACTAGACATGTCACTCATTTATATCTATTGGGAATTTTGTTATAGATAACATGACAAATGAACTGAAGAAATTAGATTGATAATAAGTGAAAACAGGACCAAGTGTTTATACCCAGGGAGGTACCAGAAGGAGTGGATAATTGGTTGTGTAAAGTTTGGTTAATTTCGGGCATTCTATCAGCCTGATATTTTATTTATAAATATTTAAAATTTAAAAATATTTAAAAATTTTTGGGGGAGGTACCAGAAGGAGTGGGCCGATATTCCCCATCTGTGGAGGGTATATACACGATACGGCAAGGATGTGCCTCATCGAAATACTGGTTTTATGTCCCATGTTTCTTGGACAAAATCCATTCCAGACAATTTGGAGTCGATTTACGAATGTGTGTCCGTCTATCTGGCTGGCTGGTGCACACGATAACTCTCGAAAGCAGTAACTTATTTTATCTAAACATTTCACATCGTAAAATTTCTTCCAAACTAAAATCATATTCGAATATGAGGAATATCGTTCCACTCCTTCTGGTACTACCCACTCAAAATAGTAAACATTTTGCTAAAAATTAATTTTATAATACCATACGAGCGGACAATACGATTTGAATCAAACTTTGCATTTGAATCTTTAGCAAGCCTAAATCAAGTCCGAAGATATGACCCATTGGTCTACTCCTTCTGCAACATGCCCCGCAAAGGGCCAAAATGTTCACTATTTATAAATCCAATATGAGGCCAATGGAGTGTCTGAATTGAACCAAAAATGGGATCCATTGGTCCACTATTTCCGGTACCTCCTCCACAAATGGTCAATAATTTTAAATCCAATATCAGGCGAATGCAATGTCCGATTTAAACACAATTTTTCACAAACTATTATCTTAACGAAGCCACGATCAAGTCCGAATGTGGCACCAGTAGGTCTTCTTCTTCTGGTATCTCACCCACAAAGGGTCAATATTTCATAAACATTAAAATTTAATTTTAAGCGAATGGAATAACCAATTCGATCAACATTCAACCCGATACCTCTTAGATAAAAACATATACCTGATATAAAACGAATAATAAAACTTGTGTGTAATTCCGAAGATTTCCACAAACCATAGCTGAGGGTATATGTCTGTCGGCTACACCTACTGACACTTTTTACTTGTTTTATAATTTTTGATAGTAAAAATGATTCAAACGATCATCGCCATTACAGGCATATTGGGTGTACCAGGTGTCTCCAGAGACAAAATATAGAATACAAGTCCATTATTTACTTTTCACAAACCTAAGAGGAGAACACATTTATGTAGGTCTCTTATAATACATCTTCAATGTCAGATATTTATTAGGTATATTTTAAAATATCTTCAAAATCTGATATTTTATAGGAAGAATGGTCTTCCACAGAAAGAAGGCCTTCCTTCCGTCTTCAGTGGACCGAAATGCTTCTTAAGGTCTTCTGTAGACAGTGAAACTTCATTAAATATTTTATATATTGACAGATGATATTGCCAATATATAAAATTCTATACTGAACGTGTCCCTTTTACAGGTACATATGGAGAACCCATCCTATAAGAGTCTTCCATAGGCAAAAGACCTTTAATTAGGTCTTCAATGGATTGAATAATTATTCTTATCTTTCATAGGCATCCTTCTGATCTTCTAAAGACAGAATAATTCGAGCATAAGACAGACAACACGAAGAAGGTATTTAGACAGAGTCCTTCTTCAGTTTTTTATACAGACACAAACATATCGAAAAGACCTTCATCTTCGGTACTTCCATAGACCAACAGACATTAGGGCGGGCCAATTTGCTTGGAGCCGAACAAATCGATTAAATCCAGCCCATAGGATGATTCTATGGGTAATTTTAAGCAACTTTGGTGAGGGACGCATAGGTCTAACTCGATTTTTGAGTCCGCACTTTAAAAAAAAAATTCCTATAACATCAATTTTATTCAAACTTCGATTTTTTTTATCTATTTTAAGCAACTATGGTGAAGGAACCATAGATCTATATCAATTTTCGAGTCTCCCACTTTTCAAAAAATGATTTTCCCATAACATTTTGATTCAAAATTCGATTTTTATCAATTTTACCGAAAAACTTGTAATTTTTCTCAGAAAATAGACGAAAAATAGTTAAAATATGTATGAAACGCCATCGGCGGTGGTCAAAGATAAAAATAAAGATCAGAAATGAATTTCTCGACCACAAAAACGATGAATAAAAATTCTAATTTGGAATCAGCATGATGCTATAGGGAAATATATTCAATAGAAATATATTTCTTCTCATATATATACAAACAGAATACCCATATTCTGTAGTCAGAAGACCTACTTTGAGACATAACACATTTGTTTCTGAATTCTACATAGACTATCTTACTTCTATAAACATATATTCTAAATACAGAAAAACTCCTATAGATCGTCAAAAGACAGACAAAATGGAGAAGATATTAAGACAGAAACCGAATAAGGCCTTCCTTAATTTTCTTAACAAACTAATCATGTACGGACTACTATCTTCATATGAAAAAGACCTATTTCTCTACTGACGAAATACCATTTACAGATCTTTTATAGATACATTTTCTTTGTGTTTTCTACACATTTTCTACAAACCATATTTGAAATATCTAAAAACGATCATCTAGAAGCAGAAACAGAAAAATTTATTGAAGTATACTTCAATCATATCATGATTGTCATATCGCGCATTTGCAGCAAGAGAGGCATAACTCAAAAAACGGGAGTTAATGATGCACGATTGTTCGCTATAATAGATGTTGTGCCCCTTCCCCCCTAAATGAAATCCTGTGTACGTTGCTGGAACTCATGTTGTATAAAAATGTATATGAATATCTCTTACACACTCTAATTGTGAAGCTGTAGAAGTTCCTCTTCCCATATAAATTGTGAGTAAATTGAAAACCTAAAACGCATTTTCAGCAAAATCGATTTTTTTAGTTATGCCTGTCTTGCAGCAAATGAGCGATATCATAAAATCACTTCCGTATCTTTTATGGAAATTATCTTCTTATTTATTAGTATTTTTCCTCGTTTTGCAGTTAAATTTAATAAAATATTTTATTACTGATTATGTATTCCATTTATTTATGTTTTTCTTTTAGTTTAGTAAACGACTTAAGGAAGGAAAATGATAAAGGTATACAAAATCCTGAAACGTATCTTCACAATCCTCTAAATGGATTTTCGCTAATACGTCGTATGTATTATGAATGGAACAATATTGAAATGTATATGGAGAAACCAGTTGGTGAATGTAAGTCAAATGCATGATATTAGATAAGATGTACAACATATCTGCAATAAATTCGAACATATTTCTCTGCAGCTCATATAGAGGTAATACGATCATATCGACCTGAAATGCCAACATCGAATGATATAACTGAAGCTTCAGAGGCCATACATCGTCTGCAGACCACATATGATATGCGCATCGATGATGTTGTCAAGGGTATATTGAACGGGAAGCAATATAAGTGAGAACCATTTAAAATTGTATTTTTTATCAAAATTAATAAAATTATTAAAATTCTATTATATCTCCTTGACAGTGCAAAATTAAGTTCAGTGGATTGCTATTTTATGGGCCTGCATTTGGTTTCAAAGAAAAACTTTTACCTCGCTGGATTTTGGCTGTACAATGCCATTGAAAACTATAAGAATACAGATTATTATAAAATCATTGATTATGGTCGGGATAAACCGAACGCGTTGTATGCTGATGTTTTAGCCAAACAAGGTAAGTGAGGGATAGCTATCCCGAAGCAGGAGTTTTAAGGATTCACCTTGTCGTTGTTTTTGTAGTTCGTTTCAATGATGCATCATCGGTAAGTTTATTAAATTATGAGGAATTATAAAAAAATGAAACATAGGAATAACTTCTTCATAGGAATGACTTCCATACTGAAATATTTTTTTGATGAGAGATGAGATATTTTAGAATTATTTTTGTTGAATTTTCAGACCTGAAGAGCGAATAATTATGATTTTTGGATTGGATTTCTTAAGGAATAATTTTTCAAGGGCTATCCAAGATGAATATTTTTTCAAGGGCTATACAAGGCGTGGATTTTTTAAAGAATAGTTTTTCAAGGGCTATACAAGGCGTGGATTCTTTCAAGAATATTTTTCCAAGGGCTATACAAGGCGTGGATTCTTTCAAGAATATTTTTCCAAGGGCTATACAAGGCGTGGATTCTTTCAAGAATATTTTTTCAAGGGCTATACAAGGGCTATACAAGGCGTGGATTCTTTAAAGAATATTTTTTCAAGGGCTATACAAGGCGTGGATTCTTTAAAGAATATTTTTTCAAGGGCTATACAAGGCGTGGATTTTTTAAAGAATAGTTTTTCAAGGGCTATACAAGGCGTGGATTCTTTAAAGAATATTTTTTCAAGGGCTATACAAGGCGTGGATTCTTTAAAGAATATTTTTTCAAGGGCTATACAAGGCGTGGATTCATTAAAGAATATTTTTTCAAGGGCTATACAAGGCGTGGATTTTTTAAAGAATATTTTTTCAAGGGCTATACAAGGCGTGGATTCTTTAAAGAATATTTTTTCAAGGGCTATACAAGGCGTGGATTCTTTAAAGAATATTTTTTCAAGGGCTATACAAGGCGTGGATTCATTAAAGAATATTTTTTCAAGGGCTATACAAGGCGTGGATTCTTTAAAGAATATTTTTTCAAGGGCTATACAAGGCGTGGATTTTTTAAAGAATATTTTTTCAAGGGCTATACAAGGCGTGGATTTTTTAAAGAATATTTTTTCAAGGGCTATACAAGGCGTGGATTTTTTAAAGAATATTTTTTCAAGGGCTATACAAGGCGTGGATTCATTAAAGAATATTTTTTCAAGGGCTATACAAGGCGTGGATTCTTTAAAGAATATTTTTTCAAGGGCTATACAAGGCGTGGATTCTTTAAAGAATATTTTTTCAAGGGCTATACAAGGCGTGGATTTTTTAAAGAATATTTTTCAAGGGCTATACAAGGCGTGGATTTTTTAAAGAATATTTTTTCAAGGGCTATACAAGGCGTGGATTTTTTAAAGAATATTTTTTCAAGGGCTATACAAGGCGTGGATTCTTTAAAGAATATTTTTCAAGGGCCAACTGAGGCGTGGATTTATTAAAGAATATTTTTCAAGGGCCAACTGAGGCGTGGATTTATTAAAGAATATTTTTCAAGGGCCAAAGGCGTGGATTTATTAAAGAATATTTTTTCAAGGGCTATACAAGGCGTGGATTTTTAAAGAATATTTTTTCAAGGGCCAGATTTTTAAAGAATATTTTTTCAAGGGCTATACAAGGCCTGGACTTATTAAAAGAATATTTTTTCAAGGGCTATACAAGGCGTGGATTTTTAAAGAATATTTTTTCAAGGGCTAACAAGGCGTGGATTTTTAAAGAATATTTTTTCAAGGGCTATACAAGGCCTGGACTTATTAAAGAATATTTTTTCAAGGGCTATACAAGGCCTGGACTTATTAAAGAATATTTTTCAAGGGCTATCTGAGGCGTGGATTTATTAAAGAATATTTTTCAAGGGCCAACTGAGGCGTGGATTTATTAAAGAATATTTTTCAAGGGCTAACTGAGGCGTGGATTTATTAAAGAATATTTTTCAAGGGCCAACTGAGGCGTGGATTTAAAAAAGAATATTTTTCAAGGGCCAAAAAGGCGTGGATTTTTAAAGAATATTCTTTCATGGATTTTTTAAAGAATATTTTTTCAAGGACTATACAAGGCGTGGATTTTTAAAGAATATTTTTTCAAGGGCCAACTGAGGCGTGGATTTATTAAAGAATATTTTTCAAGGGCCAACTGAGGCGTGGATTTATTAAAGAATATTTTTTCAAGGGCCAACAAGGCGTGGATTTTTTAAAGACTATTTTTAGGGCTATACAAGGCGTGGATTTTTAAAGAATATTTTTTGAAGGCTATACAAGGCGTGGATTTTTTAAAGAATATTTTTTCAAGGGCTATACAAGGCGTGGATTTTTTAAAGAATATTTTTTCAAGGGCTATACAAGGCGTGGATTTTTTAAAGAATATTTTTTCAAGGGCTATACAAGGCGTGGATTTTTTAAAGAATATTTTTCAAGGGCTATACAAGGCGTGGATTTTTTAAAGAATATTTTTTCAAGGGCTATACAAGGCGTGGATTTTTTAAAGAATATTTTTGGGAGGCTATACCAAGGCGTGGATTTTTTAAAGAATATTTTTGGGAGACCCTAACAAGGCGTGGATTTTTAAAAGAATATTTTTTCGAAGGGCTATACAAGGCGTTGATTTTTTAAAGAATATTTTTTCAAGGGCTATACAAGGCGTGGATTTTTTAAAGAATATTTTTTCAAGGGCTATACAAGGCGTGGATTTTTTAAAGAATATTTTTTCAAGGGCTATACAAGGCGTGGATTTTTTAAAGAATATTTTTTCAAGGGCTATACAAGGCGTGGATTTTTTAAAGAATATTTTTTCAAGGGCTATACAAGGCGTGGATTTTTTAAAGAATATTTTTTCAAGGGCTATACAAGGCGTGGATTTTTTAAAGAATATTTTTTCAAGGGCTATACAAGGCGTGGATTTTTTAAAGAATATTTTTTCAAGGGCTATACAAGGCGTGGATTTTTTAAAGAATATTTTTTCAAGGGCTATACAAGGCGTGGATTTTTTAAAGAATATTTTTCAAGGGCTATACAAGGCGTGGATTTTTTAAAGAATATTTTTTCAAGGGCTATACAAGGCGTGGATTTTTTAAAGAATATTTTTTTATACAAGATTCTTTAAAGAATATTTTTTCAAGGGCTATACAAGGCGTGGATTCTTTAAAGAATATTTTTTCAAGGGCTATACAAGGCGTGGATTCTTTAAAGAATATTTTTTCAAGGGCTATACAAGGCGTGGATTCTTTCAAGAATATTTTTCCAAGGGCTATACAAGGCGTGGATTCTTTAAAGAATATTTTTTCAAGGGCTATACAAGGCGTGGATTCTTTCAAGAATATTTTTCCAAGGGCTATACAAGGCGTGGATTCTTTCAAGAATATTTTTCCAAGGGCTATACAAGATTCTTTCAAGAATATTTTTCCAAGGGCTATACAAGGCGTGGATTCTTTCAAGAATATTTTTCCAAGGCCTTTACAAGGCGTGGATTCTTTCAAGAATTTTTTTCCAAGGCCTTTACAAGGCGTGGATTCTTTCAAGAATATTTTTCCAAGGGCTATACCTAAGTCAAATAAACTAAATAAATATTCTCTCTCTTTTTGTAGGTTACTAAACCCAATCCCAGTGCCTATGAACTGGGATGTCGGGGCCTTTATGACAACAAACCATCTCAGCTGTATTGTATCTATAATACAACAACATCGGCCTTTTTACGCATCGCTCCATTAAAAATGGAAATATTACGATTAGAACCATATATGGTGCTGTTCCATGATATAATATCGGATCAAGAAATTCTCGATTTACAAACATTGGCAAGACCGAATCTCAAACGTGCAACTGTTTACAGTAAATCCGAATCGAAATCTGTAGTTGCCGATAAGAGAACATCGAAATTTTCATGGTTCCAGGATAATACTTCGAATACCACGATACGTTTAAATCAACGCATTCGCGATATGACCGGTTTCGATATACAAGGATCGGAAATGTTGCAAGTAATGAATTATGGTCTGGGCGGACATTATGATACGCATTTCGATTTCTTTAATGTTTCCGATGTAAGTAATACTAAGTATATTTGCCTGTCCATATAATTGAGATTAAAAAAATATTTGCAGACATCTGAAGTTGTACAGCTAAATGGTAATCGCATTGCAACGGTTTTATTTTATGTGAGTATATTTTCGAAGATCTTTAGGTTTTATATTATAATTTAACTATTTTTTATTACCAGATGTCCGATGTGGAGCAAGGTGGTGCCACAGTCTTTCCCAATATCAAAACAGCAGTTTTTCCTCGCAAGGGCACCGCTGTCATGTGGTATAATCTGAACAACAAAGTTGAAGGTGATTGGCTTACCCTACATGCAGCATGTCCGGTCATTGTTGGTTCGAAGTGGGGTAAGATGAATGTCTTTTTCAATTTCAGAAATATCGTATTTAAATTCCGTTTTGCTTTTTCTTTCAGTTTGTAACAAATGGATACGATCTAAGGCCCAAATGTTCAGAAAACCTTGCTATAAGTAATTAATTTAAAAAATGTGATAATAAACGAATTTATATATTTTTTTTAAGTATATTTTTTCTATTGGAATAAATTTTTAAAAGCTTAAGATTTTAAAGTTATATCTTTCAGGAAGTTTCAGAGGCAGAAGCTTGGATTCTTTCAAGAAATTCCACAAAACGTGGATTTTTAAAGAATACTGTTAAGAAGGTCCCCAAAACTTTGATTTTTTAAAGAATATTCTAGTAAGGACTATCAAAGACGTTGGCTTTTTTAAGAATAGTTTTTCAAGGACTATCACACTCTAAGCTTATTAATTAATAGTATTTCAAGGTTTATCACAGGCTAGGCTTTTTTAAAGAATATTCTTGCAAGGACTATCACAGGGGTGGGTTTTTTAAACAATATTTTTGCAAGAACTATCACAGGCGCGGAGATTTTAAAGAATATTTTTGCAAGTACTATCACAGGCTAGGCTTTTTAAAGGACTTTCCTGCAAGGACTATCATAGGCGAGGATTTTTAAATATGTTTTTTTCAAGGACAATCACGGGCGAGAATTTTTTAAAGAATATTTTTGAAAGGACTATCACAGGCGTGGGGCTTTTGAAGAAAAATTTTCAAGGACTATCACAGGCGTACGATTTTTAAAGAATATTTATCAGATAATTTTTTAAATACTATCACATGCATGGGATTTTAAGGAACATGTGTTCAAGGGGTTCCGCAAGTGTGTAAAGAAAAAATCAAGGGTTTCCACAACCGTGGATATTTTAAAGAATATTTTATAACGGGTTCTTTAATGAATAATATTTGAAGGGGTTCCACCAACGTATATTTTCAAAGATCAATAACAATATTGCAAGTGGTTTCACAACTGTGGATTCTTAAAAGAAATTTTTTGTCAAGGACATCAGAATGCGTTAAATACATACCTTCCTAACCATCCCTATTCTGATGTAAGCTATTTTAACTTATTTCTCAATTACTATACTGAATTTGCACAGAAATTGCATTATATTCCAAAATTTCAGTAACCACATTTGTACTCCCTTTGTGGAAGAAATAGCCTCTTATTTACTACAATTTGGCTACAGGGGCGAAATTTTCAGGCCAGTAGTCCTTAGTATGCTCTTAAATTGCACATTTAACAAAAATTTATTTGATTTTTAACACATATTATAAGTTTCATAAAACGGTATTTTTCGTTGTGATACCGTGTTAATTTCTTTTGCTTTTTCACACATATAAAATCTACACATTTTCCTCTAATCAATGTCGAAGAAATCATGAAAATCCATTAAGTACTTTCCGAGATATTACCGTTTAAAGTTGGTCGTGTAACAAAATATAGCTACTAGTCGGTTCTGTTTGCCTGTTACATGAAAATGAAAAATCACCAAAATCCACTTTTGACAAAAATGCAAATTCGTTTAGGGTTGCCATGCTGATATTTAAGTGGTTTCTACATAAAGAAAAATAAATGAATAAAATTCAGAGCATATTTTAAGGCGCCTAGAAAAAATAAAATAATGCCTTAATTAGAAATCGAATATACCGGCAATTATATACCAATTTTTATGATTTTTTGGACAATTTTTGAGGAAAAATTTAGCTGATTTCATACGAAAAGAGTCTACACTAACTTCTCGGTACGACAAATGTTTTATGTTTAAATATATAAACAATTTATTGAAGCTTTATTATTATAGAGCATTAAAAAGTGGTTTTTTACTGACTGAAAACTTTAAGTATTTTATACATTTTAGCCCTATTGCTGATATTTTCTAAACTTAAGACCTTGTTGGTCTTCCTTAATATAGTTTTTTTTTTTTTTAATTTTGTCTTTTACAATTTTCCACTTACCATATCGTTTGTATTCCTCCCTAATTTTCCCATGTAAATAAAACGCCATTAGTTATCGTTTTTCACAAAGTTTTATATATAGCATTTCCACATTAAATGAAACCTTTTACAAATTAAATGAACCCTTTTCCAAATTAAATGAACCCTTTTCCAAATTAAATGAAACCTTTTCCAAATTAAATGAAACCTTTTCCAAATTAAATGAAACCTTTTCCACTTGAAATGAAACCTTTTACAAATAGAATGAAACCTTTTCCAATTGAAATGAAACCTTTTACAAATAGAATGAAACTTTTTCCAAATTAAATGAAACCTTTATTCTTATCTAAGGAAATATAATATTTGCACTAATTTTAAACCAATATTTGAAAATTAAATCAAAGAATATTAACAAATATAGTTGTATGGCTATGTAATTAACATAAATATTCTTTAATTCGGTGCGATTTCATTTAATATCTTTACTACATAAAACTAAATAAATAGTAATACAAACTGGGGTATTTCTTGACATTTTAATAAATAAATATTTAAGAACAGGAATTGAATAACCGGTCCTAAATGCGAAATACATATTTGACTTAATAAATTGTTGATGATAAGGTAACTGCTTATCTTAATGAAGGGGTTCCCGACTTGCAGCTTGTGGGATTTTCAAAACCATGTCCATAACGTAGTTAGAACAATCTTGCCGAGTAAGCTTTTGAATACTTCGCTCGATTACATCAACAATGTTATGTTCCATTGAAACGTCACACAGCTCAGCTCTTGCACATAATTTTATTTTTGAAAATGCATTTTCGATTGGATTTAGCATTGGAGAATAAGGCGTTAAGAATTTAAGGTTGCATCTTTTGGATTCGATCAAATTTTGTATGTCATGTCGCTTGTGTATTTGAGCGTTATTTTCCAACTCTGGATTGATTTTCTCAAAAAAAATTTCTATAAATAATTTAAATCTGTCTGCATTGACACTGGAATTAGAAACGATTGTGTGATGTACAACTCCCGCGTTGTTTATTGCTGCAATTATAGTGACATTTCGACCTCTGACCGTAGGCAACACAATGTGTGCTCTTGTTCCTTGTCTTGAACGGGCTTGGGTTCTTCGTATGTGAAGATTAAATCCACACTCATCAATGAATATAAATTTTTCTCCTTGTTGAGGTATCCATTTTGTAAAGTCTTGAGCATATTTTTGTCTCAAGCCTAATGTTCTGGAGTCATTCTTTCGTTCTATTTCAATAGAGGCCATCTTAAACGTAATTTTTAATTTCCGTAATCCATATTCTATGCAGCTTATGGAAATATTTATATCATTTTCTCTCAACAGTTTAGTTTTTATAGCTTTGAAGGTAATTCCAGGTTGACGTTCTACATAGTACTCGATCAGACTTAAAACTTGTGATGTCAACAACTTAATTATATTTCCTCCACGCTTATTTTCCTTCAATGTTCCAAAATGTTGTTTGTAATTACTTCACATTGTCGAGAGTTTACTGTTTTGGATGTTCACATTATCGAGAGTTCACTGTATTTAAAAATAGCAACGTTTAAAATAAATGCGAACCTGATTTTAGCTCGGAAAGCTCTGATAATTGGGAACCTGAGGAAGAATCAATACCTGAGGAAGAATATATATCCAAGTATTGCAAGTGGAAATGCTCCAGAACCTACCGAAGCTACATCTACAAGACCCCGAAACAAATTGGGTCAGTATAACAAAATAACAAAAGACATGAAATTGTTATTATTTAAATTCTATGAAGAGGGGAGAACCATTTCCGAGGCTACAAATTTAACCTGCATAAACATAAATTCCGAAAAACATTTATAAGAAGATACAAACAAAATTTTGGAACATTGAAGGAAAATAAGCGTGGAGGAAATATAATTAAGTTGTTGACATCACAAGTTTTAAGTCTGATCGAGTACTATGTAGAACGTCAACCTGGAATTACCTTCAAAGCTATAAAAACTAAACTGTTGAGAGAAAATGATATAAATATTTCCACAAGCTGCATAGAATATGGATTACGGAAATTAAAAATTACGTTTAAGATGGCCTCTATTGAAATAGAACGAAAGAATGACTCCAGAACATTAGGCTTGAGACAAAAATATGCTCAAGACTTTACAAAATGGATACCCCAACAAGGAGAAAAATTTATATTCATTGATGAGTGTGGATTTAATCTTCACATACGAAGAACCCAAGCCCGTTCAAGACAAGGAACAAGAGCACACATTGTGTTGCCTACGGTCAGAGGTCGTAATGTCACTATAATTGCAGCAATAAACAACGCGGGAGTTGTACATCACACAATCGTTTCTAATTCCAGTGTCAATGCAGACAGATTTAAATTATTTATAGAAATTTTTTTTGAGAAAATCAATCCAGAGTTGGAAAATAACGCTCAAATACACAAGCGACATGACATACAAAATTTGATCGAATCCAAAAGATGCAACCTTAAATTCTTAACGCCTTATTCTCCAATGCTAAATCCAATCGAAAATGCATTTTCAAAAATAAAATTATGTGCAAGAGCTGAGCTGTGTGACGTTTCAATGGAACATAACATTGTTGATGTAATCGAGCGAAGTATTCAAAAGCTTACTCGGCAAGATTGTTCTAACTACGTTATGGACATGGTTTTGAAAATCCCACAAGCTGCAAGTCGGGAACCCCTTCATTAAGATAAGCAGTTACCTTATCATCAACAATTTATTAAGTCAAATATGTATTTCGCATTTAGGACCGGTTATTCAATTCCTGTTCTTAAATATTTATTTATTAAAATGTCAAGAAATACCCCAGTTTGTATTACTATTTATTTAGTTTTATGTAGTAAAGATATTAAATGAAATCGCACCGAATTAAAGAATATTTATGTTAATTACATAGCCATACAACTATATTTGTTAATATTCTTTGATTTAATTTTCAAATATTGGTTTAAAATTAGTGCAAATATTATATTTCCTTAATTTGGAAAAAGTTTCATTCTATTTGTAAAAGGTTTCATTTCAATTGGAAAAGGTTTCATTCTATTTGTAAAAGGTTTCATTTCAAGTGGAAAGGGTTTCATTTAATTTGGAAAAGGTTTCATTTAATTTGGAAAAGGTTTCATTTAATTTGGAAAAGGGTTCATTTAATTTGGAAAAGGGTTCATTTAATGTGGAAATGCTATATATATTGATAGTTTACATTTTACACAATATATACGAATATTATAATTTTTTTATAATTTGTATAATTATTTATGTCTATATAATTGTTGATGTGTGGTTTGCGTTAAATTATACAATTGTTTGTTTTTTTAAGAAATGTCGTTTTTTGTAATTTTTTTAGAATACAAATTATATTTTTCTTTATTTAATTGATGTAAAAATTACGTATTATATAAATTCAAGGCACGATTTTTTTAAATAATAGATTTCCATGGGCTATCCAAGGCTTGTATTTTTTTAAAGAACATTTTATTCAAGGGCTATCACAAACTTCGATTTTTTAATGAATATTCTTTCAGGGACTATCACAGGCTTCGATTTGTTAAGGAATGTTTTTTCAAGCACTAGCACAGGCTTCGATTTTTTAATTTGGATTTTTAAAGAACACTTTTTAATGGACTATCACAGGAGTGGATATATCACATTTTTACACTGGACCTTTCTCTATTGGTACAATTGTCAATTATATAAGTTTTGCCAATGTATCCCATACGCCGCGGACGTCCACCTAAATAAAAAATATATATATTTAATTAATAAATAATTAAGATAAGTTAAGAAAATTGATAAATAATTTAATCAAAAATAATACAAAATTTTAAATTATTTTTTATACCCTACACAACTATGAGTTTGTAACGTCGCGAAATATTGGTCCTAGACCCATCATTAAGTATACCGATCGTCATATCTCGACTAGCTGAGTCGATCTAGACATGTGTGTCCATCCTTCCGTTAGTCTGCCCATTATAATTTGTAATCACGATACAGGCCACAGCTATGGACCAATCTTCGCGAAAGTTTGCATATAGGATGGGTCCTGCCAAATGAATATCCCTATTGTTTTTGGTAAAGATGGGTTAATATTTAGGGAATGAAATGGACCAAAAACTTAATTTTTTTCGGGCCACTATGGCCCAAACATCGCGAAATTTTACATGGAAAAGGGGATTGGGCGAACGAATAAATGCATGTTTTGATAAAGATCGATGAGTATTATGCGGGTCAAATGGAACATGACTTTTGTATGAAAAATTACAAAAAAAGTGTATTCTATGGCATATATATTTACCCGTGGAGGACATAGACCCGAGAATTTGATAATATAGAAAAGAGGAGTGGTTGACCTTTAAATTGACAGCAATTATATTGTCGTATGTACTCGGATGTGGGAGTTACACGTAAATATTTAAAGGTGCCTATATATTCATATTATTTAGTAACCAATTAACAAACTAGAGGGCGGAAATATAGCGCTGATCGCTTTGAACTTTTCCATTAGGATCCAGTTATGGGCAAGGACAACGCCTACAATTTTCGGTGATGATCAGATAATTATATTGGGATGAAGTGCACCGAAAACTTAATTTTTTGTGTTTTTTTCGAGTCGATCTATAGGCCACAATTGAAAGGTGAAAATCACAACACCACCCACGGTGAAGGGAATCTGGACAAGTAATTAGAAGAGCTGTACTGAATATTAGTAATATTTGTTGACCACTAGTCGGTCAAATATCGCGAAATATTGTCCAAGCTCAGAACTACACCGCAGAAAGTTATATTTTCGTGTAAGTTGTGTAAGGTATCATATAGTCGGCCCCATCCGACTATACTGCTCACATTTTAAAGTAAACACAAACAAATGCAAATTTTTATGTTCTAGTTAATGTCACATAATTTTTTAACTACATGAGGTATTGGAATAAAATTAGTAAAGCCTTTCTACTAATTTCGCAATTAAATTTAAATTTTAAAACGATGAATTGCATGCGAAAATTGTGTAGAAGGCTGAGTACTTATAAACTCAGCCTTCTACACAATTTTTCGCATAGCCTTAAACATGTTATCAAAATTAAATTTGTAAGTTGTATAACATAGACCAATATTTACCTTTTAATATGATACCTTATTTGTGTTCATTGAGCAATATCCTGTTTCCAAAGACATTAAAGTATAAAAATACGACAATTGATACGTAAACAATTTCCAATAGATGACTTTTCCTCTGTTGTTACGATATCATAACAACATAGAGAACAATATTAATCTTTTTTAGTGCTATATCTTAAGCTTATAAAATAAAAAATATATATTTTGTATGCAGACCTCAGATTTTATTTACATTTTATGCACACATTATCGCGTATTGGCAGTTTTATTCTTTACATGCCTCTGTTATGCCTGATTCCCGCTGGATATTTTTTCATAAACTATTTTGTCAAAATGCATTTCTTTATGGTTTCTATGTCTTTGCTGTTTCTATATGAAGGTGTTTCACGATCGAAATAAAATTTAAAATTTATTCAAAACAGAAACTTCTAAAACACTAACCTGTTTTCTTTTTATACCGCGCTTTTTGTGCTAAGCTAAGAACTTTCCGAACTGTCCTCGTATTTGAGTTTTAAAAATGAATTGCTGGAAATAGTAAAGTAGAGTATTCACGCGTCTATATTACATCAGTTTCGTAGATATACGATTATCCGTTCAAACGTTATACGATTCGTAAGCTCAAAGCGCATGATTTGCATCATGCCCATCAATAGATGGCGTTGACAACGCGATCTAAAATTGTACATACTTCATTTCTTTTCGTCATAACTTTATTCTTGTAGCAGATATTAAATTAAATTGGTATCACATGAAAGGTACAATTGTATACTTTATTGTGAATTAATAAAATCATGTCATTAAATATAAAATTAGGTTTCGAAGAAGGTTTTTCTGTTACAGTGGCAAGACTGGGAAAACCTCATTAAATCCGTTTACAAAGAAGTAATCTATTGAATGGGTAGATCTAAAAATGTATAATGCAAAATTTGAACCTCATTTGTTTTTCCTATTACTTAATTGTATATTATATTGTGAAATATTCAATGTTTTAAAATTAGTTGAATTTTAATATGAAAGTGGAGTTTCAAGGTTAGTTTCATAAAGTACATGTTATGGGAGGTTCCATAGGGAATGAAACGATGGGTCTCATTTTCCAAAAAGTTTCAGCGTCAGAAGCATTGATTTGTCAGGCTTGTGTATTTTTTAAATGTTTTGAACTACTTTCAGAGCCAGAAAACTGTAGCGCGTAACTTTTACATATATATCACTAGAAACGTTAATTTGTATACCCTCCACCACCCTCTGGTACGGGGTGGTTGTTGTTGTACAAGCCCGTACCACCACCCTCTGGTACGGGGTGGTTGTTGTTGTACAAGCCCTATTGCTTTTATACAATGGGCTGAGGTGACAAACGTTGGCCGTGTGCATAGTGGTACGGAGTATTATGTCTTTGTGCATATGTTTGTAACAGACACAACGAAACGAGATAGACCCATAGTTCTTTTTGAGAATATGCATAGAATCACTTTCTGAGTCGATTTATGCATGTCCGTCTGTTGGTGTTAAATTGTAAACAAAGTACATGTCGCATTTATAATCCAAATTAGACGAAATTTGGCACAGCTCATTTATTTGGCCCTAGGACAAACCTTATTGAAATTGGGAAAATCCGGTTCAGATTTAGATATAGCTCCCATATATATTTTCGTCCGATTTAATTTAAATGGTACACCAAGGTCCCTACATATAATTCGATATGCACGAACTTTTACATAACGTACTAAATTGCGTCTGAAGTGATGTGTGTAAAGGTTAGTAAAAATCGGTTCAGATTTAGATATAGCTCCCATATATATTTTCGTCCGATTGCACCAAACTTCTAATATTTTTCCACTTGAATTAGGTCCTGATTGATGTATGCGAAGTTTTGCTGAAATCGGTTCAGATTTAGATATAGCTCCCATATATAGTTTCGTCAGATTTCAGGTAAATGATGCACCATTTTTCAGATTGAGGCAAAATTTTGCACCGCGTACTAAATAAGGTCCAGTGTGATATTCTTGAAGTTTTGTTGAAATCGGTTCAGATTTGGATGTAGCTCCCCTATACCGATTTGTTGGTAAATGGTGCACCAAGCTCCCAAGATTGCCCGATTAATACAAAATTGTGCACATCGTATTGAGATAGGTCCATATTAATGTATTCGACGTTTTGTGAAAATCGGTTCAGATTTAGATATAGCTCCCATATATAGTTTCGTCCGATTTTTGGTAAATGGTGCACCGAGGAGCCTACGTCTGTTCCATATACACGAGATTAATTTGTGGACAGCGCTCAGTTCCGCAGCAAACCAAAAGGTTGATGCCACGGTTGCTCAATTAGGTCCACTTTTTTTCATACAAATGGTACCCGAAGAAATCCGATTAACATACAATTTTTCATAGATTTCAGAATGGTTTGTGCATCGGTTTTTAATTGGTTCAAATATCTAGTAGATCACACATATAGTTTCGCCCCATTCCATTTCAATTATTATATGTCTGTTCTATCCACAGGATATGTTATATATTTGCATATCTTGTATGTATCCAAAGTGGTGAAGTGTATCCTATAGTCTGCTCCGTCAGACTTTTAAGCTTTCCTTACTAGTTTGTAAACATTCCGCATCAGGATCATATATTTTTTAAGAAACATTTTAAGGGATTTGATTTTTGTTCTAATTTCAAATTTATTTGATTAATTCTTATTTATCGACTGTCTTAGACAAATTATTTTTTTTTTTTTAATAAAATTCGAATTTTTCACTTGTATGTGGTCTATATTATCTATTACCCTATAAGCGAAATTAAAAAAAAAAAAAAAAAAAAAACAATTTAAACGTGCTGTAAATCATTTCGGCAAACGGTCCGTTTCTATTAACTCGTGATAAGATTGCTGTTGGTATCAATTGAAAATAGTTGCATTCTGATTTAAAACCATATGAACAAATGATATAAAACAGATTACGAACAATAAATATACAAAATTCAAAACTAAATTAAATTAATTAAAATGTGCACTTGTACTCGTTGGTTCATACTGATAAACTCAATAAAAATAGTTTTTATTTTAAACATGCATGTTTCGCGTTGGAAACTATGTACTAATTACTCAACATATAATCAATATACTATTATTTAATTCAGATTTTAACGGATAATCCGATATAGTAAGCTTCAATGACAAGTTTAACAAAAGTGAGCGTAAATGGATCTAATTGAATTATTTATTACATGGAAGTTTTTCAATTCGTAGCAGCCTCGAATGAATGCCACATTATAACCTATAATGTTTTTTTTGCGTTTATTTAAATAAATGTTAAAATATGTTATATATATTATCGCTATAATAGTAATATTATTATTTTAAAGTTTACAAAAAGTTTATATTCAAAAACATTTTGTATTATGATTTTCTTTACAACTATATACATAATTATTCTTGAATAGTAACCATTGATATAATCACCCTCCGGTAAACAACAATGACAATATCTGAATGCTGCTAACATCTTTGATATATAACCAGTAAAGAAAGTAGTAAAGTCGGACTGGGCCGACTATATGATACCCTTCACCACTTTGGGTATATTCTACATATGTATCCTAACATACGACGCGTTTTTGTTATATATCTGAATCGATTTCAGGGAAACTTGCCGCAGACTAATTTATATTACATCAGTACGTTGTGTCAATCGACCTAGCTATGGATCTTTTCACGAAGCTTATCAACATCATTCTAGACTTAATTCAGTACCAAATTCAATACCAAAATTCGTGCAAATCGAAGGTATTTAGGGACTTTGGTGCACCAATTACATAAAATCGGACGAAAATATATACTGGAGCTATATCTAAATCTGAACCGATTTTCACGAAACTTATTACACGTCTTTCTATCCTTAATTCAGTACGCTTTGAAAAATTTCGTGCAAATCGAATAATTTTCAGAGAGTTTGGTACACAATTTACCTTAAATCGAACGAACATATATATGGGAGCTATGTCTAAATCTGAACCGATTTTCTCAAAACTTTTCACACATCATTCTAGACTTAATTTAGTACATTATGCCAAAATTTGTGCAAATCAAAAGATTTCCAAGGGCTTTAGAGGACTATTTACCTAAAATCGGGCGAAGCTATATATGGGGCTATATCTAAATCTGAACCGATCTTTACGAAACTTTGCACACATCATTCTAGACTTAATTCAGTACGCTATGCCCAAATTCGTGCAAATCAAAAGCTTTCCAGGGGCTTTAGTGACTATTTACATACATTCGGGCGACGCTATATATGGGGGATATATCTAAATCTGAACCGATATTCACGAAACTTTGCACACATCATTCTAGACTTAACTTATTTCGATGTGCCAAATTTCGTGCAAATCGAAAGATATATAGGGACTTTGGTACAATCGGACGAGATATATGTATATGGAAGCTAAATCTAAATATGAACCGATTTTCGCGAAACATTGCACACACCATTCTATACTTAATTCAGTACGCTATGCCAAAATTCCTGCAAATCAAAAGATTTCCAGGTACTTTAGTGGACTATTAACCTAAAATCAGGCGAAGCTATGGGGGCTATATCTAAATCTGAACAGATTTTCTCGAAACTTTGCACGTATCATTCTAAACTTAATTCAGTACGCTGTGCCAAATTTCGTGTAAATCGAAACTTTGGTGTACCATTTATCTTATATCGGACGAAAATATATATGTGAGCTATACCTAAATCTGAACCTTTTTTTCCCAATTTCAATAGGGTTCGTCCTTGGGCCACACAAATGAGCTGTGCCAAATTTCATCCAATTCGGATCATAAATGCGACCTGTACTTTGTTTACAATTTAACATGGACAGACGGACGGACATGCATAAATCGACTCAGAAAGTCGACTTATGCATTTTCTCAAAAGGAACCATGGGTCTATCTCGTTAATTTTTGCCTGTTACAAACATATGCACAAATACATAATACCTTGTACCACAGTGTGGTGAAGGGTATAAAAATCGGTCGCTTTCGTATATAACCTTTCACATGGAAGTGTAAACATTTATCCCTCTACTCTCCCATTTAACCGTTAATTGTAAATTGATCACTCAATAATTTCAAAATATCGTTAAGAGTTAGTAAGACAGCATTGATAGAAATATCTCGATTGAATGGTATCATAACGTACACCGTCATCGACCATGCATTAACAACTCTTTGGCCGAAAACAAAATGTATTTTGTTTGTATATAAACATACACATAGTGAAATGCATACATACGTACATACCTAAATGTGTTGTAATGAGAAATATTAGCCACCTGCCGCTTCCACATTGCTTACATTCATTGAAGTTATTAATAATAAAAAAAATAATTATACCCTACACTTGACTTCGGCGGACATGAATTAATAGCAAGTGATACATTTAAACTAAATATTTTTGAAACGGGGGAAATTTGTATTTTAAAAGAGTGGTAAAAGTTAGAATCTAAAAATTTGGAATTACACCTAATTCTGTTTTTACACGATAGAATGGTTCCCGAGAAATTCGTGTAAAAAGATCGTGTAAAAAAGATACTGGCCAAGTACTGGTTCTAGACCTCAAAAAATAAGTTAAAATTAGACTAAATAATATAAAAAAAATATTGTTGTAGTTATTTTAAGAATTTATTTTCGTTTTAATTTATTAAATAAACTAAATTATAATAAAATAAATTAAAATTTAGATTTCATAAAAAAAATAATACCAGAAATTAAATATTTGAAACTAACCTGTTATTGGTCTACCAAAATTATATGAGCTTCTACTTTATTTTACTTAGCACTTGTTAAAAATCAGCAAAAACTAACGATCTTTAAATTATAATTGTTAAATAGGAACTAAATTGTGTGTACAATACATTATGTACATTTTTACTTTTTCAATAATTCGGGGAATCCCGCATTTCCCGTAAAACAGAAATTACGCATACATAGACATAACTCCGAACACACACCAGAATTATATAAAATGTTGCCATATCAGAAATTCATGCCATGCGGGGTTGTTACTCTAATTAAGGCAGGGATGTTTGAACAAAAGCATTCCAGAATTTTCTTCAATAAATAAATAGTTCATGTAAAAAAAATAATTTTGTTTCTTTTTTGTATTCGTGTTATTTCAAATTATGTCGTGTAAAAATAGAAATATTTTTTCGTATTTACTCGTGTTATTTCAAATTCGTGTAAAAACAGAATTAGGTGTACATTTAATTAATTTTTGGGAGATAAATAAAGGGGAGGCACTGGAAAAATAGTCATAGTGACGAAATTTTGAAGGTAGACCAATAGTATTATTTCCAATAGCTAACTCGATTTAGCTATGTTTGTCCGACTGTGAAATATGATTTATAACCAAAATACAAGCCGTAATTGTGAACTAAGCGTCGTTAAATTTAGCATGTAAGATCGGTTCTGGTCACCGACAACACCTATAATTTTTGAAGTTGAAAATATAACAAATATTAAATATGGTTTACTATGGAGTAGTTCACCCCATGGAGCCATAGAACAATAGTCTGTAAAAGGGCTACTATATATATTTCTGGTCTAGTAACGAAAATTTGAATATTTGTCATTAAAAATGGGTTTCTTGTTTTTTTTTCATAGTATTATTCATCAAGATTTATACACTTTTCCATAAAGTAAAGCCAACTATCGGACCACTTTTTTTTCAATCCGATTGAGATACCGAACCGGTGCAGTTAGAACTCTTAAATTTTAACTGGGGGTCACTGAAGAAGTGTAGAATAGATGTAGCAAAGCGGTTTTTGGACATTTCGAAAAGTACTAAAATTTATTAAATTTGGTACAATTATAAATGGATAGAGCTAAAACTTGAAATCTGGAATGCAAATAAAGGTTAGGAAGTAGAGTCTATATGAGGAGGTAGTTTTGAAAGCATGTACTCATGTATACAAAAAATACTAAACTGTACTAAATTTGGTACAACTTTAATTTGGAGAAAGGGATGGAGTACTAAATGGTACTACATTTGGTACCATTTGGATTTTGTGGGAATCAATAGAGCTGGGAATACTGACATTTGAGTTAGGATCATTGTTTGGATGTAGGATTGGGATATTTAGTGCGTTTTGGAAATTTGTACTAAATGTGGATTTGGGTGAACTGATTGAACTGGAACACTGAACACCATATTTAAAAAAAAAGTGTCATTAAATGCACAGTTGCTTTTGTACTTGAAATTGGAAAGCAGTCAAAATGACTGTCTTCGGAGTTATAGTGTTAAAATGGTACTAAATTAGGTGCAATTGTTAAGCGATCGGACTGGCATCCTGAAATTGGGAAATATGATTTCTATTGGATTTATATTATTGTGTACGAAATGGTATTAAATTTGCTAAGAGTGGGTGAACCTATAGAACTCCAATAATGAAATTTAGATTTAGTTTTAGAAATAAGTACTACAAGAGTACGAAAGGTTAATACATTTTACTAAAGTTAGCTAGATTTGTGTTGCGATGAGAATTGGTGTGTAGTGTTTAGATATGTTTTGGAAATACGTACTATAAGATAACAAAGGAATTAAATGGCAATCAAATTTTAATTATGGTAAATATTGGTGTTTATGTTGATTTGCTAATCTGACATATGCAGTTCTCTGTGAAAACAAAATAAAATGTTTAGACATGTTTAAATAATGATTACATCCGCTAACGAAGTACCAGGCATATGCTAGCTTATATATAATGTTGTTATTTGTCCGAATGTACGTCCCGTTCTCTCTCTGCGGCTTTTTGAAACCCTTCGACATCCCAGAAAGATGAAACTCGGTATGAAAAACTGGTGCAAAATTGGTAAATGTAAGCGTAATAAAAAAGGTATAAGACACTGAGGCAGATTCCGTCGTATTTAGTAAATACTGTAAACGATATTTCTTGTGACTAATGTGGCGATGTACATTAAATGGATCACTTCGGATACACAATTAGTTTGGTATGCAATTAAAAGCTTTCAAGATATTTACCCTTTGAGGAGGAGATAACAGAAGGGGGAAACCGATGAGTCCCATCTTCTAACTTAATAGAGGTTTGGCAAAAATATTAGGATTTGCAAAGTTTTGATGAAATCGGACACTATGTATTTTTCCATCCACCTATGTCAACATTGTACAGGTTTGGTTAAAGTATAATAATTTCATCCAATAAATATAGAGTCAAATTCATATAGAGTCTAAATTCTTGAGGGTAAAATAATAATTTTTGATTTAATGGTAAACTATACATGGTAGTACGTAAAGTGCACCGTTATAATGAAAATGGAAATGTTCGATTGAATCTAGAATAATTAACTTGGTTCTGATTTATATGCAATTTCTGTAATTGGATTTGGTCATTTTGACCGATATAAGCCCGGGGCACACATGAAAGTTTTTGATGTTCAACTCAAGACCTTAAATATTTGTTAAACAAAAAAATCATTCTCCTCAAGTTATTTTTGGAACGTAGAATTATAAAAATCATTATTTGAGGCCCATAGCTACCTCCCAGTCCAAAAACGTGAGTTTTCCTGGATCTTTTAAAGAATATTATATATTTTAGAATGTTTTTCAAGGGTTATTACAGGCATGGATTTTTTAAAGAATATATTTTCAATCCAAAAAATGCGTTCAAACGTGGTAAACATCATATAGGGTATATAAAATTCAACCTGCACGTTCAGTCCAGACACAATTTGTAGTGATTCAAATTGTGTTACATTTTTTTTAACTCGCCATGTCTTACACATTAACGTGAATGTAAGTCCAAACAACTTGGCTGACACTCTGTTACCCGTTTTCATTTCATTCAGTTACGATTCGTTGTATATACTCTTAAGTTAATTTTTTTTATTTTTTCTGCTGATTTGAAGTGAATTAGTTTGTTAGAGGTGTGCAATAATTATTTTAGGTACTTAAATTAAAATATCTTGAGCTAAAAAAACTAAGGTCAACGAACAAAATAACATACATAGTTCACTTTCAACTTTTCCCTAAACATTTGGACTTTCAAAAACAAAAAAAAAAAAAAAAACCCTCAGATTACCATTTAAGTAAGGCCTGAAAGGGAAGGTATTTATGTTAAGATGTGTGTTCCACTAAGCCACTAATAAAAGTATGACTTGAAATTATGGTTACTACACGAAAGAAAAAAAAAACAAATCCAACATATTTACTCACTTGCACTCGCATGCCAGTTCTCTTCAACCGTAACCGTAGTTAGTTTTAATTAAAAATAGGTAAAGTCAAAGCAAAAACAACAAAAACAATAAGAAAAATAAAACTAAAAAACCTAAATTTATTTCAAACTATTACTACGTCAAGTAGAGTAAGAAAACCACAAAAAGAGTAAACCACACACTGCTGGATTTGTAAATAAGTTTCGATTTTTAAAATATTAGTTTTATTTCCGATTTGGTGCCAGTCTGTCAGATACAACCGCCATACATACATCATAACGCAACAACGAGACGTCTGATTCAAGTGCAAAGAAAATATATTTCAAACCTCAAAGTGTGTTTTTTCTTTCTTCAATCAATTTGTTATAAAATCATAATTACAAAATAATATTTTTTATAAAAAATACATAACAACGACCACATCATCCCATCACCACAAAATGTTTTTAAAAGAATGCTGGACAACAACTATCATCCTGTCAATAGCCATAGCACACCTAAACACTGGCTATTGCATGTCTGACTGGGAGAAGAGTTTTTCCACCTCCATTGCGGGAATGGAAAATTTGTTGCTAATGGAAAGCACTTTGATTGAAAGTGTCCAACAATTTACCGTGGAGTTGGAACAAAAAGTTCATCGGTTAAAAAGGTGTGTGTTTAAAAATAATGTGTTGCGGAATTTAATAAGTGCGAATGAAAGAAAGTTTGTGTGTGTGTGTTTTTTTCTTTTAATTTCATTCTAAAGTTTAGTGAGTGAATTACGAGCAGAGAATCAAAAAGGCTTGGATAATCCGGAGGAGTATCTGCACAATCCATTGAATGGTTACGCGCTAATACGTCGCATGTATTATGATTGGCCGAATATTGAACTATTTATGACAGATCCAATTAATAGTGGTAAGTAGAAGATATAAATAATAGATAGTCTGTACCATTGTATAATAATACATGGTAGGGCAGCTTGAGTTGAATAACAAAAAGCAAATATGTAGGCTGTGGCTTCTTCTGCCAAAATATAAAATAAATATAAGCAACAAGTGGTTGTGTTTATGTGATATTTTTTCAACACATTATTAACCAGTAAGGAAAGTAGTAAAGTCGGACGGGGCCGACTATATGAAATGAATCCTAACAGAAGTCGTATGTGTCAGTCTCGTTTCCTTCTGCCTGCTACAAACATATGCGCAAAAACATAATATCCTGTGCCAGAAAAAAAAATTGGTTCAAGAACCTCAAAACCTGGGGGCTACCAGAAAAAATTGACCACTATTTATAGTGTAGAGATGTGCTACCTAATAAGAACTCGACGTACTAAATTACAGACAATTTGGTTGAAAATACGATCAGAACCCCCAAAATACCAAAAATTTGGGGTACCGTTATATGGGGACTACCAGAAAAACTATACCTATATTTATAATTTTTAGTGGAGTAATTTGGTACCCAATAAGAACCCAATGTACAAAATTTCAGAGAATTCAGTTTAAAACAAGCCCAAGAACCCGAAAATACCGAAAATTTGGGGTACCCTTATATGGGGGCTATCCGAAAAAATTGACATTTACTTTTAATTTTTGGTAAGGAGATTTGCTACCCAATGAGAACACAAAGTACCAAATTTCAGCAAATTCGGTCGAAAAATGCTATCAAAACCCCCAAAATACCGAAAATTGGGGGTAATCTTATATGGGGGCTATCCGAAAAAATGGACCTTTATTTATAATTTTTGGTAGGGATATTTGCTACCCAATAAGAACTCAATGTACCAAATTTCAGCGAATTCAGTTAAAAAACGCGCTCAAGAACCTCAAAATACCGAAAATTTGGGGGTACCCTTATATGGGAGCTATGCCTAAATGTGGACCGATTTTCTCCAATTTCAATAGGTTTCGTCCTTGGGCCAATTAAGTGACCTGTGCCAAATTTCATCCAAATCGGATCATAAATGCGACCTGTACTTTGTTAACAAAAATACATGGACGGACGGACGGACAGACGGACATGCATAAATCGACTCAGAAAGTGATTCTATGCATATTCTCAAAAGGAACCATGGGTCTATCTCGATTATTTTTGCCTGTTACAAACATATGCACAAAGACATAATACCCTGTACCACAGTGTGGTGAAGGGTATAAAAACACGAAAAATGAATGAAAGGTTATGATTTCGTTACAAAATCCAGTAGGGAATACAATGAAATATTTGTTTCATCCATAACAAAGTATTTAGTTTCTCATTTTCATTTCAATTTGAATATATTTCAATTTATTTAACATAGTATTCAAAACAATACACACATATGCACAACATATACATTTATACCCTTCACCACACTGTGGTACAGGTGCATATGTTTGTAACAGACAAAAAGGAAACGAGATAGACACATGGTTCCTTTTGAGAATATACATAGAATCACTTTCTGAGTCGATTTACGCAGGTCCGTATGTCCGTCCGCCCGTCCATGTATTTTTGTGAACAAAGTACAGGTCGCATTTATGA
This sequence comes from Musca vetustissima, assembly GCF_032173495.1. NCBI lineage: Eukaryota > Metazoa > Arthropoda > Insecta > Diptera > Muscidae > Musca > Musca vetustissima. The sequence goes on from NW_026874251.1 coordinate 129,499, forward strand.
TCCGATTTGGATGAAATTTGGCATAGGTCACTTATTTGGCCTAAGGACGAAATTGGGAAAAATCGGTTCAGATTTAGATATAGCTCCCATATATATTTTAGTCCGATTTAATGTAAATGGTGCACCAAAGTCCCTATATATTTCTCGATTTGCACAATATATTTGCACAGCGTAATGAATTTGGTCTAGAATGATGTGTGTTAAGTTTCTTGAAAATCCGCGATTTAATGTAAATGGTCGACCAAAGTACCTATATATCTTTCGATTTGCACGAAATTTGGCACAGCGTAATGAATTAGATCTAGAATGATGTGTGTTAAGTTTCCTGTAAATCGGTTCAGATTTAGATATAGCTCCCATATATATTTTCGTACCTATGATTTGGTACTCCAGATTATCAGAGTATCTCGCAGAAAATGTTTAATACAGATCCACGGATTGGCATACCCTCCATATAATCGTCCGTTCGGTTTCAGTATTTTAAAGGACCTAGCAGCATTTTCCAAAACAAGTTTCGGTTTGTCAAAGCATAAGAACCCTCTGGGGAACATTTCCAAAGATTCAAGTTTTTGTATAGAGGCAAATATGGAGGCCCTTGCTATTATTATTTGGTGCTTATCCGGCCAATTTTGGATATTTTGGAATATTTTGAAATCGTCCGAACCTTTTGTTTTGTATCCCTGTCCATAAAACTAATTTCAATGTAATTTGAACAATCACAAAGAGGTTTAAAAAGACCACTATGATGATTGAGATTCTATACATTATGAGATTCTATACATTATGAGTTTCTATACATTATGAGATTCTATACATTATTTTAAGTAATAAGAGTACAAAATTATTATTTAGTGTCTCGTATACAATAATTGAAAACGATATTGAGAATAAAGGTCATACAATCGGTTAACAAAACTATTTAAATAATGCTGTCAAACACTGTTTCCAAATTTCATAAACTCTCCCACACCCTACAATATTCATACATATTTAGAAAGTATGGTATGAGATATACACTTCCAAACATTGTGGGCAATGTTGGGGCTAATGGGTTAACGTTTCTATCTGATCAGAATTATAAATACTTTAAAGAGTGTAATACGATCATTTCGAGTTTTTACACATATATTGACATTTTGCAGTCTATCGTTTTTTTTATAAATTACGATATTTTATTTTCATTTTATAGCCCACGTCGGAGTTATACAACAATTGCGACCACAAATGCCAAGCTGGACAGATCTTACCGAAGCAGCTGAAGCTATATATCGTCTACAAATTACCTACGGTCTCGATCCAGGAGATATGGTTCAGGGTATTTTGAACGACAAACAATACAAGTAAGTTTTAGCATTCCCATTTATTATAAGCGATCTCTTGCCGATCTCAGTTATAATTACGTTTCATATTCCTTCCAGTGTTCAAATGAAAACCGTTGATCGTTATTTTATGGGCTATTACCTCCATGGTCAGGCAAAATATTTCCATTCTGCCTATTGGACATATCAGGCTATAATGTCACATGAAGATTCTGAATATAATGCAATAATGGATTTTGGCAAAGAAAAAGTGTACGCTTTGTACGGTGAAACGCTAGTAAAGCAGAGTGAGTATTAAATGGGAAATGTGTATTGCATATTTAGTCTAAAAATATGCATTTTTATTTTAGATCGTACTAAAGATGCTTTGATAGCTATGCAACAAGCCTACAATTTAAAACCAACTGATGCTCTATTGATGCAACGAAGAAATGAAATTGAATTTTTGGCCAATATTACAACAAATGAAGTAACTGAGGTATGTTGCTCTGGTTTTAGGTTCGATCTCGGGCATGAATTTGAAAAAAAAAAAAATCTTAAGTGTATATCTTTGACGTGGAATTTTAGGACAATTGTCAGGGACGTTCTTAAATATTTATCATTGACTATCCGAACAATATGCGTGAAGTTTTTGATATTTTTTTCTGAAATAGTCTGTAGAAATCGGTTCCCTTGGTTTACCTATAAAAAGGGGCTACAGTGTCCATCAGTTTTTCCATAGAAATAGTCTGCCTTGCCTTAACACCTGTTATCCGTCGATCATATCCCCTTGCATTACTTTCCTATAGCTTCCATATTTATAGCCTACACAACTATGCATTCAGGGTATTATAGCTTTGTTCAGCCCCAAGAGTTTGGTCCTAGACCCACCTTATCTCGACTAGCTGAGTAGATCTAGGCATGTGTGTCCGTAGGTCTGTCCATTATAATTTGTAAACACGATACAGGCCACAGTTATGGACTAATCTTCACGAAATTTTGCATGTAGGATGGGTTCTGGCCAATGAAGATGATCAGATAAAAATTTTAGGATGAAGTGGACCGAAACTTATTTTGATGTGTTTTTTTTCGAGTCGATTTATAGGCCACAAATATAAACCGAACATCACAACACAACTCACGGTGGAGGGAATCTGGGCAAGTATTTAGAAGGCTGTGCTGAATATTAGTAATATTCGAAAATATGTCAGGGTTAGACCTCTTATCGGGCAAGAAGGTGCAAATATCACGAAATATTGCCCAGGCTCAGAATTAACATCGGCAGAAAGTAAGAGTTCAGTGGTAGTTGTGTAGGGTATCGTATGGTCGGCCCGACTATATTGCTCCGCTCAATGGTTTTATATTATAGTAGTAATAAAAAAGTAAATAAACATTACATATTCCTGGAGGCTTTTAAATAGCCTCCATATAAAGACCCCAATTAATTTTTTGGTATGTTTAGGTCACGAACCCAATTTTCCAATCTAAGAGTCTGTAAATGTGATAGATCATAAACTAGCTACTGGAAGACAATTTACAATGGCATAGTCCTCATATAAAAGTCCACGATCGATATTTTAAATGGGTAACTTATGGAGGAGGGTATACACATTTCTGCCCAAACTTAACACAGTTTTAACTTGCTCTCCCTGGAATTGAATTTCGCACATAGTTTTAAACCTATGGCCGAATTTTAATGTGAATAATAGTAATTTTTTAAAAATTTAATCCAAAAAATATATGTGCCTCTTTTTTTATTATTACAGTTCCTTGTCCCAGAACCAGATCCCTATCAACTGGGTTGCCGTGGTTTCTACTCCAACTACATTTCCAATTTACACTGCCTGTATAACAGAACAGCATCCGCTTTCCTACAATTAGCTCCATTAAAAATGGAAATTTTACAATTAGACCCATATATGGTACTCTATCACGACATTATATCTGAGCATGAAATTGAAGAATTGAAAAATATGGCCCGACCTGATCTAAAACGTGCCACAGTATATAGCGATGACAATAAACAACCCATTGTGGTTCGGACGCGAACAGCCAAATCTACAGGAATCGATGAAGAAATTTCACCTACCACCCAAAGACTTAATCAACGTATTATGGATATGACTGGTATGGATACGAACGGTTCAGAAGCATTGCAAATTATGAATTACGGATTGGGTGGTCACTACGATACACATTATGATTTCTTTAATGTTTCATCGGTAAGTGGCGATTTGAAATGTTATTTTGTGTAATAATGAGAAAAAAAACTTTATGAAATTTCTTGGAAATTTTCAGGATTTGAAGGTGGTAAAAGAGGGCGATCGCGTGGCTACAGTTTTAATTTACGTAAGATTATTTTGTTTTGTTTCTTTTTGGGAGGACAGCAATTTTACTTTTCATAATATTGTTTTTCTATCCATATTTTCTAGTTGAGTGACGTGGAGCAGGGCGGTGCCACTGTCTTCCCCAACATTCCAACAGCTGTCTTCCCTAAAAAAGGTTCCGCCCTGGTGTGGTACAATTTGAAAAACGACCTTGAGGGTAATTGGCTTACCCTCCATGCTGCCTGTCCCGTCCTAATTGGTTCTAAGTGGGGTAGGTGATAATGAGTGAATTGTGTTTCGTTATATGTATTTTAAATATTTTATTAATTTTGTTTTTCTTTTTTTAGTGGCCAACAAGTGGATACGCAGTAAAGCTCAAATGTTTAGAAGGCAGTGTTATAAATAACGAATTTAATATTAAATTGTGATAAATAAATTATTTAGATTTTTTGAAGGATATTTAATTTTTAGTGAATAATTAGAAAATAAATTTTACGAGGTTTGTTCCACAATATTCGAGAATTTTTAACTGCATCAGGTCAAACTGATTTGCTTGATACTGATATCTAAAGTTGGGTAAGTCTGTATATGGGAGCTATCATAAAACAAGAATCAATATAAAAATGTTCGAAAATATGTTTTCAGTATCCAAGAACCCGGAATGCTAAAATACAGCCTCCTACAGAGCTGAGGATAGACTTGAAAATATTCTTTAAAAATCCACGCCTACAGAGCTGAGGATAGACTTGAAAATATTCTTTAAAAATCCACGCCTACAGAGCTGAGGATAGACTTGAAAATATTCTTTAAAAATCCACGCCTACAGAGCTGAGGATAGACTTGAAAATATTCTTTAAAAATCCACGCCTACAGAGCTGAGGATAGACTTGAAAATATTCTTTAAAAATCCACGCCTACAGAGCTGAGGATAGACTTGAAAATATTCTTTAAAAATCCACGCCTACAGAGCTGAGGATAGACTTGAAAATATTCTTTAAAAATCCACGCCTACAGAGCTGAGGATAGACTTGAAAATATTCTTTAAAAATCCACGCCTACAGAGCTGAGGATAGACTTGAAAATATTCTTTAAAAATCCACGCCTACAGAGCTGAGGATAGACTTGAAAATATTCTTTAAAAATCCACGCCTACAGAGCTGAGGATAGACTTGAAAATATTCTTTAAAAATCCACGCCTACAGAGCTGAGGATAGACTTGAAAATATTCTTTAAAAATCCACGCCTACAGAGCTGAGGATAGACTTGAAAATATTCTTTAAAAATCCACGCCTACAGAGCTGAGGATAGACTTGAAAATATTCTTTAAAAATCCACGCCTACAGAGCTGAGGATAGACTTGAAAATATTCTTTAAAAATCCACGCCTACAGAGCTGAGGATAGACTTGAAAATATTCTTTAAAAATCCACGCCTACAGAGCTGAGGATAGACTTGAAAATATTCTTTAAAAATCCACGCCTACAGAGCTGAGGATAGACTTGAAAATATTCTTTAAAAATCCACGCCTACAGAGCTGAGGATAGACTTGAAAATATTCTTTAAAAATCCACGCCTACAGAGCTGAGGATAGACTTGAAAATATTCTTTAAAAATCCACGCCTACAGAGCTGAGGATAGACTTGAAAATATTCTTTAAAAATCCACGCCTACAGAGCTGAGGATAGACTTGAAAATATTCTTTAAAAATCCACGCCTACAGAGCTGAGGATAGACTTGAAAATATTCTTTAAAAATCCACGCCTACAGAGCTGAGGATAGACTTGAAAATATTCTTTAAAAATCCACGCCTACAGAGCTGAGGATAGACTTGAAAATATTCTTTAAAAATCCACGCCTACAGAGCTGAGGATAGACTTGAAAATATTCTTTAAAAATCCACGCCTACAGAGCTGAGGATAGACTTGAAAATATTCTTTAAAAATCCACGCCTACAGAGCTGAGGATAGACTTGAAAATATTCTTTAAAAATCCACGCCTACAGAGCTGAGGATAGACTTGAAAATATTCTTTAAAAATCCACGCCTACAGAGCTGAGGATAGACTTGAAAATATTCTTTAAAAATCCACGCCTACAGAGCTGAGGATAGACTTGAAAATATTCTTTAAAAATCCACGCCTACAGAGCTGAGGATAGACTTGAAAATATTCTTTAAAAATCCACGCGTACAGTGCGGAGGATAGACTTGAAAATATTCTTTAAAAATCCACGCCTACAGAGCTGAGGATAGACTTGAAAATATTCTTTAAAAATCCACGCCTACAGAGCTGAGGATAGACTTGAAAATATTCTTTAAAAATCCACGCCTACAGAGCTGAGGATAGACTTGAAAATATTCTTTAAAAATCCACGCCTACAGAGCTGAGGATAGACTTGAAAATATTCTTTAAAAATCCACGCCTACAGAGCTGAGGATAGACTTGAAAATATTCTTTAAAAATCCACGCCTACAGAGCTGAGGATAGACTTGAAAATATTCTTTAAAAATCCACGCCTACAGAGCTGAGGATAGACTTGAAAATATTCTTTAAAAATCCACGCCTACAGAGCTGAGGATAGACTTGAAAATATTCTTTAAAAATCCACGCTTAAAAAGCTGAAGATAGACTTGAAAATATTCTTTAAAAATCCACGCCTACAGTGCTGAGGATAGACTTGAAAATATTCTTTAAAAATCCACGCCTACAGCTGGATAGACTTGAAAAAATAATCTTTTAAAAATCCACGCCTACAGAGCTGAGGATAGACTTGAAAATATTCTTTAAAAATCCACGCCTACAGTGCGGAGGATAGACTTGAAAATATTCTTTAAAAATCCACGCCTACAGTGCGGAGGATAGACTTGAAAATATTCTTTAAAAATCCACGCCTACAGTGCGAAGGATAGATTTGAAAATATTCTTTAAAAATCCACGCCTACAGTGCGGAGGATAGACTTGAAAATATTCTTTAAAAATCCACGCCTACAATGCGGAGAATAGACTTGAAAATATTCTTTAAAAATCCACGCCTACAATGCGGAGGATAGACTTGAAAATATTCTTTAAAAATCCACGCCTACAGAGCTGAAAATGGACTTGAAAATATTCTTTAAAAATCCACGCCTACACTGCGGAGAATAGACTTGAAAATATTCTTTAAAAATCCACGCCTACAGAGCTGAGAATGGACTTGAAAATATTCTTTAAAAATCCACGCCTAGAGATCTGAGAATGGACTTGAAAATATTCTTTAAAAATCCACGCCTAGAGATCTGAGAATGGACTTGAAAATATTCTTTAAAAATCCACGCCTACAGAGCTGAGAATGGACTTGAAAATATTCTTTAAAAATCCACGCCTAGAGATCTGAGAATGGACTTGAAAATATTCTTTAAAAATCCACGCCTACAGAGCTGAGGATAGACATGAAAATATTCTCCTTTTTGGTATGAAGACTTCACACACTGTGAGAATTCAGAAAACTTAACTACAGTCAATTCGGTTGAAAACCGTGCACAAAATCCCGAAAATATGAAAATTGGCGGGTACTGTTTAAAAGGGTTAGTTCAGAAATGTTATTGGTTCATTCGTTCTACTATTTATTACACATAATCCTTAGGACTAAACGGAACTTTTTGAAAAATATCTCGACGATAGGTCCATAATTGTGAGCTGAACGGGTGGTCACTCAAAGCCACAACAATTCAGCTAATCTACATATTGCGAATTATTTTGCCAAGAAAAAATAAATTATTTATTAAATCGTACCCAAACGATGTGTTGACCCGCCAATCAGAAGACCAATGACCCGTGGTGAAAGATACCTACACCTAAGATTTACGGTATTAATGAGGGTTAAGAAACCAGTTTCTTGATAACACAGCACACAGCTATCATTAGGCAATAGAAAGCTTTTAACTTCGACCAAACATTCTCTGTGTTTAAATTAAGCTTTCGCATAGAAATTCTTAGGCTTTTTGGCAAAATCTAAGGTCAAACATAAAAACTAATATGAATGATGCCTTAGTAAGATTTAGAACATTTAACACGAAACATAAATTATTATTGGAATATTAAAAATAAAAATAAAAAAGAACAATTTAGTTATTATTTTGGTGTATCAACAAAAAAATGAATTGGCTACTTGCAATTGTCACAATAGTGGCCACCGTCACAATTCTTCCCACAAATGCGGAATTTTACTCATCAATACATAAAATGTCTCATGTAATGAATTTTGAATTGAGAATGTTGAAAAATATGCAAAAATTTATTGGAAAAAATGAAAATAAATTAGATTATCTAAAAGAGTAAGTGAATCGGGGAATGAATGAGTGATGAGGGGAATGAAGCTTACTGGAGGTTGTTATATTTTAGGCGTTTGGCTGAATATGAACGCGAACATAATGAAGCGGTGGAAACGGGTACCTCGTACTTTGAGAATCCCGTTAATAAATATTTACTTACCAAACGTTTGACAACAGATTGGGATCGCCTGGAAAATATCCTGCAATACAAAGAAGGGAAAAGTAAGTAATAAGCGTAGAATTTTTAATTATTGTTATTTTATTATATTGTTTTTATTAGTATGTATACTATTTTTTCAATATAATGATAAATTTTAATGAAATAACGGAAGCCAGCTGGGGTTTTAAAAATATTTTTTGAAGGACTTTTTGAAGAATATTGTTAAGGATTATCTGAGACATAAGCGTGAATTTTTAAATAAATATTTTTTTCAAGGAATATCTGAGCCATAAGCGTGGATTTGTAAATGAATAATTTTTCAAGGAATATCTGAGACATAAGCGTGGATTTTTAAATGAATATTTTTTCAAGGAATATCTGAGCCATAAGCGTGGATTTTTAAATTAATATTTTTTCAAGGAATATCTGAGACATAAGCGTGGATTTTTAAATGAATATTTTTTCAAGGAATATCTGAGACATAAGCGTGGATTTTTAAATGAAAAAATTTTCAAGGAATATCTGAGACATAAGCGTGGATTTTTAAATGAAAAAATTTTCAAGGAATATCTGAGACATAAGCGTGGATTTTTAAATGAATATTATTTCAAGGAAGGACATAAGCGTGGATTTTTAAATGAATAATTTTTCCCGGAAAATCTGAGACATAAGCGTGGATTTTGAAATGAATAATTTTTTCCGGAAAATCTAAGACATAAGCGTGGATTTTGAAATGAATATTTTTTCAAGGAATATCTGAGATATGAGGGTGGATTTTAAAATGAATAACTTTTCCCGGAAAATCTGAGACATAAGCGTGGATTTTGAAATGAATATTTTTTCAAGGAATATCTGCGATATGAGGGTGGATTTTTAAATGAATATTTTTGTTAAGAGTTTGTAAAGTTAGGCGGGGATTTTACAAAAATATTACTTTTGAAGTATTAGCAGAGAAATAAGCATGGATTTTCAAAAATATTTTTTCAGTAATTAGCGGAGGTATAATCGTGGATATTTGAAAAGTATTATTTCAATGCTTTTAAGAATTAATGGAGATATAAATGCGTGAGGAGATCAAAAAAAAAACAACAAAATTTGTTTGTAAATTATTTTTCTTCCTTTTTAAAACTATATATATATATATATGTATATATAAGTATATATATATTTGCAAAGTTACAAACCTTAACAAGCATTGGTATTGATTTACCAGTCCATTGCAAATCTTGAAAAATTAAAAACAATTTTGTTTAGAAAACAATTTTGTTAAAATAGGCAACAAATTTGATTTTCTGAATTGTTCCAAAGAGGTCCATGTTTACGTAGCCACCTTCTAAAGGTTCCACCGTATTAACAGTAGTTTTAAGGCCTCATTTTCAAACCTAGGTACAATTTGGCATTTCGAATTTTTGGTGGTTTAAACCATATTTGTAGAAACATACCAAGATAGATACATGTACCACATGTTTTTACAATACCTCCAAGTAAAGGTCCCGCCTCAATTTCCACATTTTGAAGGTTTTAGCGACCCTGATAAAGATATCCTATTTAATCTTTGATCTAAACTTAACATTATATTTTTGAAGTAATGTTAGCGAGTGCATTTTCAAAAATATATATTTTTTGGAGGATTTTTATAGAATATTTTTTTTTATAAAATATAGCTTGGGTATTGAAAATATTTTTCTAAATTAATATTAATTTTTGAAGCAATTTATATGTATATTTAATTAAATATATATATATATATATATATGTATTCACATTCTTTCTATAGAAACCCTTAAGAAAATCAAAAATACCATGGTTAATGAAACGGAATTGGATGGAGCTTTAGAAGGTGTTCTCAGACTCCAAGATATCTATCGTCTTAATACATCCGACATAGCCAGCGGTCTACTTCAAGGTGTTCAATATGAGTAAGTCTAATAATCCATAATTATGTATTGAGTTAATAAATAATTTGTACTCGTTTGCCCAGCGTCGATTTTAAAGCCCGGCATTGTTTCGATATTGGTAAGAGAGCAATGGAAACCCAATATATAAAATTGGGATATTTTTGGTTAAAGGAGGCACTGAAAAGATCCGCAGAAGATGATAGTGTTGATATACTTGATATTGAATTGGCCATAGCTGATGTGCAATTCCGATTGGGTGATATACAGGGTGCTAACGAAACCTATGCCGAGTTATCAAGCCGTTATCCTGAGAGTGAAAAAGTGGCAAAATTATTTGCAGAATTTGGAGAGAAATCCGTTGATAAACAACAATTTGCGGTGGATTACAGTGCGGAACACTTAGTCAGTAGAAGGACTAAATTTCGTGGAATTATTTTAATTATTTTGAATGTTTTAGCCCCCACCTGCAGATATGTTCACAGCTAACAATGCCGATTTATTCAAATACACTTGTGCTGGTCTGATTAAGAAAACCCCAGCAGAGGAACGAGAATTACAATGCGGCTATTTAGTTGAAACTCATCCCTTCCTCTGGTTGGCTCCGATTAAAGTTGAGGAGTTGCATCATGATCCGCTGATGGTCATATTCCATGATGTTCTGTCCGACAAAGAAATTGAAACTTTAAAAGAAATGAATCATCAAATTGAACGAGCCACGGTAATAAGTACAAACGGTTCGGTTGTTTCCAATGTTCGCACTAGCCAATCTAGATTTATTCCCGCAACAAAACATCCACTTCTGGCCAAAATCGATCAGCGCGTTGAAGATATGACGAATTTAAATATGCGATATGCAGAAGATCATCAATTTGCCAATTATGGTATTGGAGGACATTATAGTGAACATTTTGATTATTTCGACACCAATGTAAACATTATCGAAATTTTACAATATTTAAGAAGGGAAAATAATATGTTTTATTTTTTTTCATTTTAGGTTAATTTAACTATTTTTAGTTATGAAACTTTGGGAAATCGTATTGCAACGGTTTTATTCTATGTAAAGTATTTGGATCCCCAAAAACCCGTATCTTATTTAAATTGTTGCAGTAATATTTTATTCTTATCTTCCCTTTAGTTAAGCGACGTAGAACAAGGTGGCGGCACTGCCTATCCTTTCATGAAACAATTGGTAATGCCTAAAAAAGGTGCCGCTGCTTTTTGGTATAATTTACACGCTTCAGGTGTCCCCGATACGAGAAGTCTCCATGGCGCCTGTCCCATCATTGTTGGTTCCAAATGGGGTAGGTTACATGGTTTTATTTATTTAAGCGAATTTTATTTATTGTCTTGGTTTTGTTTTCCTTTCAGTACAAAATCGTTGGATAAGAGAACACGATCAAAGCGACAGGAGACCTTGTTACTTATTTAACGATGCAATTTGAGAACTGTAGACTTGTTTTAATTTTAGACTAATTTAAAATAAAATTTGTATAATATATTAAGAAAATATAATGAAAACCAAATTTAATCGGATCATATTTTTTATCTGCTCAAAATATGGTGAGCATTGAAAAAATCGGCCGGATATGGGGGCTATGTAAAATATGTACTTATATTGTGCAAATTACAAAAATCTTGACCTACATATATGTGGGGTAATCCATGGACCTATATTGAATATTTACTGGAAACTAGTTTTTAACCCATCAAGAATCTTAAATACCCTACGGTTGGAAAATGAGCCTATGGTCCCTAAAAGACAAGAAAAATAGGTAGGGTCCTCTATATGGGACTTATGTTAAATTATGAACCTGTATTGACATTATTCTGCAAAAAAAAAAAAATATATATATATAACCCTCAAAACCCAGATTTTTCTTCCCGAAGTGGAAACATTATTATGTTTTGAAACAAAGCATTTAACAGCGAATCTATTTTTTTAAATATTTGTTCAAAGCATATCCGAAACATAATCGAAAATATGAAATTAATTTTTCTTAAGGAATACTAGACCCATAAGTGTGTATTTGTAAGGTATATTCTTTGCTTGCCCTTCAGTTGGAAAATTCTGCTAGGACCTATAAAATACCATAAATGGAGTGCGACCATTCTATGGGTGGTATGTCAAATATTGGAGAAGAAGCTTTCTACCCACCAAGAACCCGCAGTGCCAAATTACAGCAAGACTACGAAAACATCAAAAACAGGCCTTGACCATAGTCTGACTATGTCGATGTCCGAGTAGGGACACGTAGTCGAGCGCAAAAGTCGATTTTAGACTTTTCGATTTTTGCCTTTGACCAAATTTTTAGACTATTCGTTTTTTGCCTTTGACTAAAAAGTCGACTTTTCGATCTTTCGATTTTGTCAAACCTGTTCAAAATCGATTTGCGACTTTTACCAACTAAAGCAAAATCGACTAAAAATTTAATTTTTTATAGGAATTGTTGTCAACAGATGGAAAAAAATGTTCGGGAATGTGTAGTTTTTGAACAATTTGGGCTTTGTAATAATAAACCAAGAATTTATGAAGAACAGACGACTTTGCGATTTTCTCAAAGGTCAAAAGTCGACTTCGACTTTTAGACTTTTCAATACAAAAAGTCGATTAATCGATTAGTCGAAAGTCCTAAAATAAATGGCACAACTCATGGTTCATACGACATCGATGTTCACCGTCGACACAGATCGGCCCATAGATTTCCGGATAATTTTTCCCTTAAACACTCCAAGACCTCCCTCATCTGCTTGCGTAAGTACCCATGCTTCAGATCCATACAACAGCGCCGGTAATATCAGCGTCTTGTAGAGTGTGAGTTTGGTCTCCGGATTTCAAAGCCGATGTTATTAATTTTGTTTAGTACCGAAGTATATAAAATCGTTCACTATTTCGAAGCTGTAGTAGTAGATCTGTAGAGTCTACTGGACGTCTGGCGCGTAGATGCCGTCAGCTTGGTCTTATCGTCATTTACTGTCAGTCCCACTTTGGCACAATCCTTCCCAATTCGTCGAACGCATGAATGTCGAACGCAGACATGGCTTTAAACACCTCTGAAACGGATAGTGCTGTCGAATGCGGCTTTATAGTCGACGAATAGGTGGAATGAGCCGAAGTGTTTTTCTTGGATCTTTTCCATGATCTGGCGCAGTGTGAAAATCTGGTCAATGGTGGATTTTCCAGGCCTGAGTCCGCACGGGTCACAGGATTCTGAGGTTCCAATCATTGGGCATGTATTCCTCTAGCCAAATTGTACTAACCAGCTGGTGCATGCTCTTGACCAGCATTTGACCACCAGTATTAAATTGTTCGGCTGGTAACCCATCGACGTCTGCTGCTTTATTATTCGTCAGCCGACTAATTGCTATTCTGACCTCATCTTCACTTGGTGGTATACATTCTATACCGTCATTACCGTCATCTCTTATTGATTCCGGGGTATCTTCTTCACCGCCACTATTTGGTACCGGAAGCTTTACAAAATCCTCTTCCATATCCTCAGCACGCTATCTGTATATGTTATCAGGTTTTCATCTTCATATCTACAGGAGGATAAGCCTGCACCTTGGTGCAATTTCCGGACTTCATTCTGACTTCTGTACATATATCTCGATTTGCTCACGCTTACCTTTTTCTTATTCTTACTTTTTTTCTGAAAATACGTTTCTCCTCTCTCTTTTTCTCCCGATAATTCTTCACCGCATTACGTGTTGCTACTGTCTGCAATGTTCCCTATACGCTGCGTCTTTCCATTAGTAGCATTATGACACTCCAGATCGTACCATGGCTTTCTTGATGTTGGTTTTTGGTACCCAAGTGTTGACTTTGCTGCATTAAGACGACCCTCGACTATCACAAGGTAATGGTCCGAATCGATATTTGCTCCTGAATGCCTTTCGTCTATCACAATATGATCAATTTGATTTCAATTTCGAAATGCTTGAATCTGGTGCTTCTAACTAACATGTTGTTTGCTGCCGCGAAGTCAATCAACCTCATGCCGTTGTCAGATGTTTCTTCATGGAGGCTGAATTTTTCGGATTTTTGCATTATAATCTCCTAGCAGAATTTTAATGTCATGGCCAAGGCATTAAGACGGGTTTGTACTTCTTGATCGATTCAGCTAATCCATATATTTACGAATTATTTTCAATTGAAAATGTTTTATTTAAAAGTCGTTGCTTTTTCTACAAACGATGCTACAAAACCATGTAAAATCTAAACAAAATAACAAAATACCATCATAACATAATATATTGTATTGACCCGTAAATCGGAAGAACAATGACCCGTGGAGAAAGATAACAACAACGAAGATATACGGAATTAATGAGCGTCTAGAAACCAGTTTATTAATAACAAGACACATTGGTATCGCTGGAAAGCTTTTAACTTCGTCCAAACATTCTCTGTATTTAAATTAAGCTTTCCTATAGAAAATCTTAGGTTTTGTAACAAAATCTGAGGTCAAACATAAAATGTAATATGGAAGATGACTTAGTAAGATTTAGAACATTTAACACGAAACATAAACAATTATTGGAATAGTAAAAGGAAAAAAACAAATATATAAAAATTAATTTTGTGATTATCGTGGTGCCCCATAACATCATGAATTGGTTATTTGAAATTGTGGTAATAGTGGCCACCGTCACAATACTCCCCACAAATGGAGAATTTTACTCATCGGTTTATAAAATGTCTCAAGTGATGGATTTTGAATTGAAAATGTTGAAAAATATGCAAAAATTTATTGGAAAAAATCAAAATAAATTAGATTATCTAAAAGAGTAAGTGAAACGGCGAATGAATGAGTGAAGAGGGAATGAAGCTTACTGAAGGTTGTTATATTTCAGACGTTTGGCCGAATATGAACGTGAACATAATGAAGCGATGGAAACGGGTACCTCATACTTTGAGAATCCCGTTAACAAATATTTACTTACCAAACGTTTGACAACAGATTGGGATCGCCTGGAAAATATTTTGCAATACAAAGAAGGTCACAGTAAGTACTACGCGTATTGTTTTTTAAGTTTTGTTTTGTAGGAATATCAGACATATAAACGAGAATTTATTAAAAAATCGTTATAGATTAGCAGGGCGGTTAATAGATATTTTTAGAGGATTTTCTTAACTATAAGCGTACATGTTTTAGGATGATAATCGGGAATTTGTACAAAATGAAGGATTGCCAGAGCTATGAGCTGGGGTTCTAAAAATATGTATACCCTTCACCACACTGTGGTACAGGGTATTATGTCTTTGTGCATACGTTTGTAACAGGCAAAAGGAAACGAGAATATGCATAGAATCACTTTCTAAGACGATTTATACATGTGCGTCCGTCCGTTCGTTTATGTGTCCATGTTAAATTGCAAACAAAATACAGGTCGCATATATGATCCGAATTGGATGAAATTTGGCATAGGACACTTATTTGGCCCAAGGTCGAACCCTATAGAATTTGAACTTTTTTTGGAATAACGTACTGAATTGTGTCTAGAATAATGTCTGCCAAGTTTCGTAAAAATCGGTCCAGATTTAGATATAGCTGCCATATATAGTTTCGTCCGATTTTATGCAAATGGTGTCCCCAAATATATTTTTGATTTGTACAAAATTTGGCATAACATACTCAATTGAGCCTAATGTGATGTCTGCCAAGTTTCGTGAGAATCGGTCCACATTTAGATATAGCTCTCATATATAGTTTCGTCCGATTAGATGCAAACGAATGCACCAAAGTCCCTATATATCTTTCGATTTGCACGAAATTTGGCATAACGTACTGAATTGAGACTAATGTGATGTCTGTCAAGTTTCGTGAAAATCGGTGCAGATTTAAATATAGATCCCATATATATTTTCGTCCGATTTTATGTAAATGGTGTACCAAAGTCCCTATATATCTTTCGATATGCAAGAAATTTGGCATTACTACTGAATTGAGCCTAGAGTGATGTCTGCCAAGTTTCGTGAAAATCGGTCCAGATTTAGATATAGCTCTCATATATAGTTTCGTCCGATTTGATGCAAACGGTGCACCAAAGCCCCTATATATCTTTCGATTTCAACGAAATTTGGCATAACGTACTGAATTGAGACTAATGTGATGTCTGTCAAGTTTCGTGAAAATCGGTCCAGATTTAAATATAGATCCCATATATATTTTCGTCCGATTTTATGTTAATGGTGCACCAAAGTCCCTATATATCTTTCGATTTGCACAAAATTTGGCATAACGTACTGAATTGAGCCTAGAGTGATGTCTGCCAAGTTTCGTGAAAATCGGTCCAGATTTAGATATAGCTCCCATATATAGTTTCATCTGATTTTATGTAAATGGTGCACCAAAGTCTCTATATATCTTGCGGTTTACACGAATTTGGTGAAATTTAATGAAGTAATATAAATGCATATTAAATTGAAATAAAATATTCACATTCTTCCTATAGAAACCCTTAAAAAAATTAAAAATACAATGGTTAATGAAACGGAATTGGATGGAGCTTTAGAAGGTGTTCTCAGACTCCAAGATATCTATCGTCTTAATACGTCCGACATTGCGAGCGGTCTATTTCAAGGTGTTCAGCATGAGTATGTCTACTGATACATAAATATGTATTGAGTTAATAAATAATTTATACTCGTTTTCCCAGCGTCCATTTTAAAGCTCGTCATTGTTTTGATATGGGTAAGAGAGCAATGGAAACCGAATATACGAAATTGGGATATTTTTGGTTAAAGGAGGCACTGAAGAGATCCACAGATGATGAAAGTGTTGATAAGCTTGATATTGAATTGGCAATAGCTGATGTTAAATTTCGATTGGGTGATATACAGGGTGCCAATGAAACCTATGCCGAGTTATCAAGTCGTTATCCTGAGAGTGAAAAAGTGGCAAAATTATTTGCCGAATTTGGAGAGAAATCGGTTGATAAACAACAATTTGCTGTGGATTACAGTATGGAGCACTTAGTAAGTAGTAGGACTAAATCTCGTGGAAATTTTTGAATTATTTTGAATATTTTTAGCCCCCACCTGCAGATATATTCTCAGCTAGCCATGCCGATTTATTCAAACTCACATGTGCTGGTCTGATTAAGAAAACCCCAGCAGAGGAACGAGAATTACAATGCGGCTATTTAGTTGAAACTCATCCCTTTCTCTGGTTGGCTCCAATTAAAGTTGAGGAGTTGCATCACGATCCGTTGATGGTCATATTTCACGATGTTCTCTCCGACAATGAAATTGAAACCTTAAAAGAAATGAATCAACAAATTCAACGGGCCACGGTAATGAGTAAAAATGGTTCGGTTGTTTCCAATGTTCGCACTAGCCAATTTCAATTTATACCCGCAACAAAACATCCACTTTTGGCCAAAATCGATCAGCGTGTTGAAGATATGACCAATTTAAATATGCGATATGCGGAAGATCATCAATTTGCCAATTATGGTATTGGAGGACATTATAGTGAACATTTTGATTATTTCAACATCAAGGGAGTGAGTAACCATAATCGAAATTATATAATATTTAAGAAGAGAAATGAACATGTTCCGTGTTCTATTTTAGGTTGATCTATCCAATATTGTGAATTTCGATACGATGGGAAATCGTATTGCTACGGTTCTATTCTATGTAAAGTATTTGGTTCCCCAAACATTTTTACTTTTTTTAAATTGTAGCAGTAATTTTTTTCTTATCTTCCCTTTAGTTAAGTGACGTAGAACAAGGTGGTGGCACAGCCTATCCTTTTATGAAACAATTGGTAATGCCTAAAAAAGGTGCCGCTGCTTTTTGGTATAATTTACACGCTTCGGGTGAACCCGATTGGAGAAGTCTCCATGGCGCCTGTCCCATCATTGTTGGTTCCAAATGGGGTAGGTTACATGGTTTTATTTATATTATTTATTTATTGTCTTGTTTTTGGTTTTCTTGCAGTACAAAATCGTTGGATAAGAGAACACGATCAAAGTGACAGGAGACCTTGTTACTTATTTAACGATGCAATTGAAGAATTGTAGACATCGACTAGTGTAATTATACTAATTTAAGAGATTATTTTTACAATATATACATAAAATATAAAAAATCTAAATTCAGCAGGGTGAAACTTTTTATATCACCACCATATGAGACGATTTCAAAAACAAAAATTGACCGGAAACCTTATATGGAGGCTACGTCCAAATATTGACCTATATTGAGCATGGTTGTTTATTATCTAAAGTGCAAAATGAATACATACACTTCGGTTGGACAAATTCAGATGAGACCTTTAACATACCAAAAATGGAGCACTATGTCAAGCAATTGCCCTACATTAAAACCTTTATTACATCTAAAATTGATATTGACAATATATGGAGTAAAACATTAAAAAAATAAATTTTTACTGATTTTGCTATCTATAAAAAAAATGCGCCATATGTCATAAAAATGAATTCGAACCTTTATATGAGGGTTATCTTAAAACATGAACCTATATTGAAAATTTTCTGCGAAGAAATTTTAACCCAAAAACCCCGAAAGTTTTTACCCGGGATGGTAAATTCTATAGCACATTTTTGTACGTATTTTTGAATGAAAAATATTTATTAGGAACAGATAATAAATATTTTTCGAAGAATTAATTAAAAGAGGAAGTACTTTTTAAAAATATAATTTTTCCAAGGATTTCGAAAGTATATTTGTGAAGATATACATGTATTTGAAAGGCATATTTATTGCTTACCGAGAGTTGTTATTCACTTCGGTAGGGTAATGCTGCAAGGACCTAGAAAATACCACTAATAGTGTGCCAGCTTTATATAGATGATATGCCAAAACTTGGCCTATATTTAGAAGTTCTTTTGAAGAAGATTTCTATTCACTAAGAACCCGGAGCGCCACACTACAGCAATTTTTATTGTAAAATTCGGCTAAGACCTAAGGCAAAATTTCTCTTAAAAAATGTTTAAGGGAACACCCCCCCATTCACAGGGTCAACATTTTTTTTTGATTTCATTTGAATCTTCACTAATTCAAGAATGTCCCAACAAAATTTCAAGTGAAAATCTCAAGAACTCTTGAAGATATAGCCTATTTATTGTGTCAGCACCAAGTGACGGCTAAAGGGCTTCTCAAACTTTAAACGTGTTTTTTTCTTTTGTGAATGGCGGGCACGATAACTCAAAAACTAATAACCCAATCGATTCCAAATTTTAGAGCGAAGTCAATAATCCTAGTTCATACGAGATCCAGACATGTACTCTTTCTAATACCGTTGGAATTTTCGGATTCAATTGCAATTACAAAAAAAAAAAAAAAAAAACAAAAACATTTTTTTGTAAATAATTTTTCCTTTCTTTTAAATCTTCATATATATATGTGCAAAGTTACAAACCTTAACAAGCATTGTTATTGATTTACCAGCCCATTGAAAATCTTGAAAGATTCGCTTAAGGGAAAATAAAATAAAAACATGAATTATCATTCGGAATTTATTAAATTTGATATTTTTAAAGCATACATAATATCCAAGGAATTTAAAAAAAATTCATTAAAAAAAAATTCGGAAAAAATGTCATTAATTTTGTCAATTTATGGGGTAAAACATCATCATATATTGAAATACTACTGGAAATGCATAACACTCCTCTTGCATAACAGTTTCTCGGGTCTATATCCTTCAGGGGTAAATATATACGGTATAGAATACAAAATTTTGTAATTTTTCACACAAAAGTCAGGATCCTTTTGACCCGCTAAATATTTGTCAAAACGGACATGCTTATTCTTTGGCCCGATCCCATTCTCCATGTAAAAATTCGCAATATTTGGGCCATAATTGAGACAATTGCTTTCATGATTAACACATGTTTTTTGCGCAGCATTTTGGGAAGTGTGTTGATGGCTCGCAAGGCTAAGTGGTCTGGAAACATTTGTGTTGCTCTGGGGACCTGGTTTCGAACACTAGCCGTGCGCAGCTGAAATATTATTTTATTTTCATTGCAGAACTTCGAACATTAAGCTCGGCTCTAGAGTTGGGTACGATCGGAACTAGTTTCAACTCTTTAATTAATATAGTTCCTTTTTCTGATATCGTTCCCTTTTTCTGATCGCGGTCTTTTTTGAACTAAAAGGAACTATAAAAAGCAAAGGAACTATATGGAGCAAAGGAAATATTTGGAACTAGGAACTAGGTCCTTTTTTTTAAAAAAAAAGGAACGAGAAAGATTTTTTAACAACAAGAAGGAAATAAAAACAACCAGATTTTTATTTTTTAAGTGGGTTAGGGTCACATTGATTTCCCGAAAGCAATGTGACAATAACCCACTTTAAAAATAACCAGTGAGCGAAGCAGTATAGTCGGACGGGGCTCAACTTCCATTAAAATCAGACTTTCTGTGGTTCTATATTCTGAGTTTGGGCAATATTTCGCGATATTTGCACACTTTTGAATGGCTAGTGGTTAGCAAATGTTACTAATAATCAGTACAGCCCCTCTAATTACTTGTCCAGATTCCCTTCACCGTGGGTTGTGTTGCGATGTTCAGCTTTCGACTCGAAAAGCACAAATAATTAAGTTTTCGGTAAACTTTATCCGAAAAATTATTATCTGATCATCACCTAGCATTTTGGGCGTTGTCCTTGACCATAACTGGAACCTCATGGAACATTTCAAAGCGATCAGCGCTATATTTCCGCCCTCCTGTGTGGTAATAGGTTACTAAATAATATAAAAATACGTAAGCACCTGTAAATATTTAAGTGTAATCCCGCATAGTACCTACGGCAATATAATTGGTATCAATTTAAAGGTCAATCACACCTCTACGTATATTATCAACTTCTCGGGTCTTTTTTGGTAAATATATACGCTATAAAAAGCAAATTTTGTCATTTTTCACACAAAAGTTAGGGTCCATTTGACCCGCTAAATATTGACATCTTTTTCAAAACAGGTATGCTTATTTGGATCAAAGAAATTGTGTGGACTAATGGAACTATATGGATCAAATGAACTATACGGAGCAAAGGAACTGTTTGGAACTAGGAACTAGTTCCTTTTTTTTAAAAAGGAACGAGAAAGATTTTTTTAACAACAAGAAAGAAATAAAAACAACCAGATTTTTATTTTTAAAGTGGGTTATGGTCACATGGATTTCCCAAAAGTAATCAATGTGACAATAACCCACTTTAAAAATAAAAATCTTGTTGTTTTTATTTAAAAAAACGAGAAAGGGTAAGCTCGCTTACCTAAAAAAATAAAAAAAAAGTCTACCAATATTGAAAGGTTTTGGTAGGAATATGTGCTACCCAATGAAATGCCAACAAACCAATTTATAACCACTTTCCGTTTCTGCCCAGTAGCAACTATAAGTGTAAAATCCTTAAAAAAGTGGCAAAAATTCTCAAAATGAACTCCACCATATGGGGAGGGTATGCAAATCGTAAATGGTGCTGGTAAAGAAGATTGGCTCAAAATGGCACATAACCTCAGATTTATGGCTGATGAGGGTATATTCACACTTTCCTACGGCAAAAATTTGCCTCATCGAAATATTGGTTTAATTTCTTTGGGTCCGTTTCAGACAATTTAGAGTCGAGTTACAAATATTCTCTCGAAGGGAGTAACAGTTTTTATCCAAACTTTGCATATCGCAATATTTTTTTCAAACTTAAATCACATAAAATGTTCAAAATTTTGGTGAACATTAATTTTATTATATCATGCGAACCGACTATGCCATACGATAATTATAAATATCGAATCAACCCTGTATAATGTTCAAGAGTGGGACTTATCGTTCCACTCCTTCCCCAACAACATTTGGAAAATCTTATATAAAGGGGTGTTTGAAAGAAAAATTCTCCGAAAGACCTACGGGCCGATATGCGTTGACTGTGAATATCGGCGTCGAATGAACCACGATCTTTACAATGTATACGCGGACATCGACATAGTCTGTCGTATTGAGCTGCAGCGACTACGATGGCTAGGCCATGTTGTGCGAATGAATGAGAATGCCCCAGCTCAAAAGCCATATAAAAGTGAACCTAGGAATTAGATGAAAAACCAATACAATATCTGGGAACGTGGTCTTTCAAATTGGTGGATATGCGCACAGGACCGACGCGCTTGGAAATCTTTTTTAAGCTCGGCTTATGGAACAACCGTTCTGTAACAAGTCAGCTAAGTAAGAAAGTAAGTATATAAAGCTAACAGAATATCCAAGTTTCATCCAAACTTTGCAAATATTTTTAATAAGCCTAGATTGAGTCCGAAGATAGAACCCATCGGTCCATTCAACTGGTACCTCTCCCACAAAGGGTCAATATTTTAAAAACTTGTAAATTTAATTGGAACCGAATTAAAACGAACATCTTCTGGTACCTCTCCACAGATTGTCAACTCTTTCTTACAACTCTTTTATATAAATTATAAACAAATAATAAAAAATGGTGTGTTTAATTTTGTAGAGCTCCACAAACCATAGGCTGAGGGTATATATCTGCCGGCAACACCGACTGACACTTTTTTACTTATTTTTATTATTTTTTGTAAATTTCCCTTTCCCAAAGTCTTATTACTTACCTCATCATATCAATCAAATTAAAACAAGGATTTCAAAAAATTATTTTTTCATGGATTGAAGTCCAGTAGTCATTTATTTTGTGGTTTCAAAAAACTTCAATCTCAAGACAAAATCAATAGACCTTATGTTACCCTCTCATTGTCCTACAAACTTTTCTTTTTAATTTTTGTTAAAAGAAAATCAAAATTAAAAAAAAAAATATTACAATTTATTTTTCTTTGACTAAAATAAAATTTCTAAAATATATAATTGTATTTGTTGCTAACACTCCTGTAATATTTAGCTTTCACGAATAAAAATCGTTAATGTTTGTGTCTTATTTGTTGAATTCCGTCAATAATATTTTTTATAGCAATTATTTGATTCGAATGAAGAAAACATTTAGATTTTAATGTTGTTGTTGTTAATTTTTGTATGTCTTGTATGAATGAATTTCATTTAAAAATTATTTGCTTTGTATTTTTTAATTAATTAAATGTGCTTCATGTTTTTTTTTTTGTAATTTTTAAAAAATATTTTGTTTAATAAGATTTTTAGTTGCATTTCTTTCAATTGCCAATATGCGTTTATGTTTCATTTAAAAATGGGACACCTAAAGAAATATATGTGATTTGTTTGTTATATGTCATTTTATATATTTGTTTTTATTTTAATAATAATGGTAAATATATATGTGTGTCTATTGGTTTATATGTCTTTTTTTTTTTGTTTTGCAAAATTTTTACTATAATAATTTTTAACAACATTTATTAAAAATAGTTTATTTTTTTAGATTTTTATTTGTGTATTTTTTTTAATACTGTCGTACTTTTTTAATATATATTTTTTTGTAGTGCTTTTTTATATATATTTTTATTTGTTATATATGTTTTAAAATAAGGTGGTTTAAAGTTCATGTTCTTAGTTTTTTGTTCTTGTATGTTTCATTATCAGTGGTACTTTTTAAGAGGGATTGTCACTAGAGGGGTGTATTCTGTTAGACATTCATTCATTATTTTTTGTATGTTTGTATATGAATATTATTTTTAATTTTTTGTGTGTAGATAGCTTAAAAATTTTACCAGTTAAAAATTCTCAATAAAGACATCAAAGTTTATTGTTTCATTATTTTATTTTTAATTTTTTGTTTTATATATTTTTTTCTCACTTAACTTAATTTATAATTGAATGGTTGTTTACCCCCGCTTAGTTGTTGTTTGAGGGGTGGTTGGTTTATTGAAATTACAGTTTCTTAATTAAGGATTTTTTCATTATTGTTCAGTATATATATATTTATTTGTTTAGTTATTTGTCACATTTATATTGATAATCGTGAACATTAAGTGTTTAAACATCTAAAAAACATTTACGGGAT
Source organism: Musca vetustissima (assembly GCF_032173495.1). Classification (NCBI taxonomy): domain Eukaryota; kingdom Metazoa; phylum Arthropoda; class Insecta; order Diptera; family Muscidae; genus Musca; species Musca vetustissima. The sequence goes on from NW_026874251.1 coordinate 153,433, forward strand.
TTAATATAAATATGCAATCTGTATTACGTTTGGTTGTGTAAGAATGGGCCTAAGGGGGTAACCATTGTTCCCCCTCTCCACTAGTTGTCAGTTTGTTTTTGCTAAAGTTTTAATTTTAACTAATTTTAATTTTTTGCATAACGCCTTTTATAATGTTTATGTTTTTATTTATTTTTTTTTTTAATTCAGATATGATGATTTTCCTAAAATGCCTTGTTTTTACAAACAAAACTCAGCAATTAAAATTTATATATTTTTTAATTTTTTTTTTTATTGATTTTTTTAAATATTATTTTTTTCTTTTCTCAAAAAATTGGTTCATATTTGGTTTGATTTTGTTTCCTTCCTTCATTATGTGTGCTTTATAACATAAACATTTTTTTCTAGCATTTCCTTTAGATTTCATAATTACGGAATTTATTGGCCACATCCGAGTTATCGGTACCCCATTCCTGTTTACGATTACCATAGTACAAGGCGGCACCACCCTCAGATGCGCGACGATGAGCTGGATTAGGGGAGGCAGCCGATAGGCAACTGGTACCAGCACCCTGTCCTCCGGTCTCGGGCAACATACGATCCTTGGTTTTAGGTGTAGCCCAGTGCATTGACTTCATTTTCAAATAAAATATGGTTATTAGAGAGGGAGATAGTGGGGGAATATAGAAATAAAATACACACACACAATTAATTCACATGATTAACCATATAATATATCTATACACATAGATACATACACACTACATACATCGAGAGTATTTGGTTGCTGTTTTGGATACTTATGGATCAAGAGGTGGTTGGTTGGTTGTTTGGTTGCTGGGAGTTAATTATTTTTTCTGCATTGACAGGTTTTGATTTTTGTGGTTTACATAGCTTTTTTTAAATTTTTATATTGATGGCTTTTTAGGATTTTATGAGCACAGAATTAATGTTAATATATACAAGAGAATATAAAATACTAATAAAATACATGCAAAATATCAAATGGAAAATTGAACTTAAATAATTTAATAAAAACTTTTTGGTTTAATTAGATTTTTCATATTTTGTGGTATATCAGGGTTATTTGACGAGCAAATTAATTTCAGAAATAATTTCCATAGATTTTTGTAAAAAAAATCCAGGAAAATTATTAAAAAATAATTGTTTACCTTAGAAGGTCACAAATACCTACAATCCTACTCATTTGCCGATTATTTAATGTTGATGATATCATTTACAAAATTCGATGGAATTAAAATTTTAAAATTTCGAGTTTTAAAGAACAACGTTTAAGAACTTTTAATGTATGGATTTAAAATATATATATATATATATATATTCCAGGACTAAAAATTCTAGAATTTTTTAATATTTTTTAAAGGACTTTTCAAAAGGAACCATGGGTCTATCTCGTTTCCTTTTGGCTGTTACAAACATATGCACAACGACATAATACCCTGTATCATAGTGTGGTGAAGGGTATAATAAAATGTCGAATAATTTCGACAATACATGCGAAGAAAAAGCCGAGGAATAAAAAAAACGAGTGAGAGACATGTGTGTCCGACCGTCCGTCCGTCGGTCCGTCTGTCCATTATAATTTGTAAACACAATACTGGCCACAGTTATGGACCAATCTTCACGAAATTTTGCATGTGGGTTCTGGCCAATGAAGACCCTTATTGTTTTGGGAAAAGATCGGTTAATATTTAGGGGATGAAATGGACCAAAAACTTTATTTTTGTCGGTTTTTCTGGTCGCTCCAGAGGCCGCAATTATGGCCCAAACACCGCGAATTTTTGCATGGAGAAGGGGATCGGGCCAAAGAATAATCATGTCTGATTTGATAAGGATCGGTCAATACTTAGCGGGTCAACTGAACCCTGACTTTTGTGTGAAAAATGACAAAATTTGTATTCTATAGCGTATATATTTACTCCTGAAGGACATCGGCGCGAGGAGTTGATATTATATCCAAGAGGAGTGGTTGACCTTTAATTTGATATAAATTATGTTGTCGTATGTACTAAGATGTGGGAGTTACACCTAAATAGTGTAATAAGTATTTTGCCTCAATAAAAATTTGAAAAAATTCCAATATATACGCCTAAAGCCAGCAAACTAAAGATGTAAAATGAATTATGTATGATGGAATATGTTTGTGGACATATTTAGATCGTATTTCTGCAATAATCACAGCGTAAGACCTATTGATCTCGAAGATATCGGCCGAAATATATAACAATCCAAAAATGTTTATCACAAAAAAGTATTTTGCTTTTTATTATTATTTTAGAGAAAATTGTAACATAGAACACGTTTGGTCTTTTTATAGTTACCATTGCGGGTAACGACATACTATAAGTGATTTGGCAACGATTCCAATAAACCACGGCATTTTTTCGCGAGTATTTTCTCACATTTACGTTTAATACATTCTCCAGCAATATTTCATTTAATATTTCGTAATTTCTCGTTCTAATCTCAAAATCAGAGTATTAAATATAGTTGTCGCGGCTTCAAAACATCCCAAATATGTTAAGAATAATAAAAAGGAGGTTTTACAAAATATATCGCGAGGACAGGACCTTAAAAACGATTAAAACCAAAATCCGACAAACAAATTATTTAAAAAAATATCGCGAAACCCCATTTTTCTAACTTCGAAAACTTTATGGTTCATTATTACTGATCTAGGAACCAAAATATACTATGAAAATAGCAATAAGGAGGTCAGATTCAAAGATATGGACGGTTTTCTGGCAATAGAAATACATCTTATTTCGAAAATAAATAGATCGAACCGTTTATTCCCTACTGCATTTTATTCGCAACTGATGGTGTTAATCGGAGATAAAATATAGAATGCGTATTCGCCACCAGCAACCACAGTTTTTCAAAAGACAATAGGATTTGACGAATAATGATCTTTTCTCCCAACTTCATGTATTGTTTTTTATTACTATTGCTTTAGAACTGTTCATATCTTTGAATCTGACCTCCTTATTGGTATTTCCATTGCATATATTGGTTCCTAGATCAATATTACTGGACCATACAAATTTCAAAGTCAGAAAAATTGGGTTTCGCGATTTTTTTTTCAATAATTTGTATGTCGGATTTTGGTTTTAATAGTTTTTAAGGTTCTGTCCTCGCGTTATATTTTGAAAAACCTCTTTTTTTATTATTCAAAACATATTTGGGATGTTTTGAAGCCGCAATGACTATGTTTAATACTCTTATCTTAAGATTAGGACGAGAAAATACCAAATATTAAATGAAATACTGATGGATAATGTATTGAATGTAAATGTGAGAAAATACCCACGAAAAAATGCCGTGATGTATTGGAATCGTCGACAAATCGCTTATAGTATGTGGTTAACCGCAATTGTAACTATAAAAGGACCAAACGTGTTTTATGTAATATTTTTTTCTAAAATAATATTAAAAAGCAAAATACTTTTTTGTGATAAACATTTTTGGGTTGTTATAGATTTCGGCCGATATCTTCGAGACCAATAGGTCTATCGCAATAATTCTTGCAGAAATACGATCTAAATATGTCCACAA